>NC_049215.1:24788078-25023078 GCF_013347855.1 Anguilla anguilla | reverse complement strand
CAACACGTACTGCTGGAATAGCAACCGACCCCCCCAGCACCCTGCCCCCCCCCCCCCCGCACACCCGCCCCCAATGCCCCCCCAGGACACGCACCTCCCAATGTCCCCCCGGGCACACCCACCGCCAATACCCCCCCCGCCCCCCAGGACATCCACCCGGTACTCCCCCAACACTCTGCCCCCCCACCCCCCTGTGCTGCAGCTCTGAGGGCCCTTAAAGGCTGCTGGGAATGTGTGCATGTGGCCAAATCAGACCCGGATCAGAACCCCAGCAGAGCGGAGCAGACAGGAATGCAGCCCCCCCAGCGCCGCCCGCTCCCCCAGCTCCCCCCCCCCCCCCAGCCTTCCAGGCTCCCGCTGCTGGTGGCAAAAAAGCGCTCAATCTGCGAGTGGCAGTCATATGACTCATGATACATGCATCCCATAATTTATCACCCGTGCGCGCTTGTGCTATGGCAACCCTTTCCGCCGGAGGGGGTGGGGGGTGCGGAAGGGGGGTGGGGGGGGGGGAGGGATCACCATGACAACAAGGTCCACTTTCAGCCCGTAGCAACCGAGCGAGCGGCTTCGCCTTTCACTTAAAACGTCCAATGACTGCTCGAGGACGGAGAGGTCAAACGTGGCTCTCCGCTGCGAGCCGCACTCCGCTCCGCTCAAAGGGCAAGAGCAGCCTGCCTGCGCAGAGGCAGCCAGAGAGCGCTGCGCACAGAGAGCACAGAGAGCGCAGCAGCAACGCGCGCTTCATCTCAAACGCAGACGGGCTTTCTGTAACCGACACGGTTTATCATAAACGCAAGACTTCCCAAAATGACAGAAAGCAAAACCGCCTCGCGCGGAACTGCCCACTGCCGTTTCCCAATTCTCTGAGTAATACCCCGACCCGTCGAAGTTCGGCCGCCTCTAAGCCCGTCCGAGAGACGACGCTGCGCTGTGTCTGTCTGAGCCGCGGGAACGCGAAAAGACAAAATAAATCCAGCCATTAAACGGCGATCGATCGGCGCTCGCCGGGCTGAGTGCGATCGTGAGGCGCGTCAGACAGAGAGGAACATTTCCGTGTGCGGCGGCCGAGCTCGTTCCGCACACACACTTTTACTGCGGCTCGGGGGGGCGGGGACCGCCTCTTAAAAGACGGGGGAAATTCCCTGCGTGAACAACCCAGCCACCAGATAACGACGCTCAACGGCAAAAAAACAGCCGCTCCACAAAAGCCCGTCTCTCTCTCTCTCCCTCCCTCCGTCTCTCGCTCTCTTTATCTCTCTCTCTTTCGCTCTCACTCTCTCGATCGCTCAATATCTCTCTCCCTTTTATTCTGTCTCTCTCTCGCTCTCTTTCTCTCTCTCTTTCTGTTTCTCTCTCTCTCTTTCGCTCTTTCTCTCTCTTGCTCTGTTTCTCTCTCTCTCTCTCTTTCGTTCTCTCTCTCTTTCTGTTTCTCTCTCTCTTTCGTCTCTCTCTCTCTCTCTCGTTCTCTCTCTCTCCGAGTCACGCTGTGTTCCGGCTCATTCCGCGCTCGAGCCGTACATCCACCACACAGCCCTACAGGGACTGCCCCCCCTCCCCCCCTCAGCTCCCCCCCGCACGCCCCTCGCTCCCCCCCGTCCGTCACGCTGATTCAGCACACGTCTCCCGCTCCGCTGCGGCTCGGGGCCCACGGCCGCGCCAAGCGCTCCGCGGGGAGAGAGCGGGAGGCTGCAGCCCCTCCCCCCCCAATCCCCCCCCCCCCCCCCCCGCCCCCCCCCCCGGCGAACGCTCCACGGGGAGAGAGAGCGGGAGGCTGCGGCCCCTCCCCCCTCGGCTAGCGCTCCGCTCAGATATGCAAACTGCTCTCTGAATGAAGCCTGCCATTACGGTTAAAACGGAGGAGGGGAGAAGAGGAGGGGAAAAAAATCACTTTCTTTTCAAAGGAAGCGCGAGCGGAAACTGCTGTTACCGCCCTGCATCCGCTGGTTGAGGTGCCGCGGGTGTGAGGCCTGCCTGCCGCAGCGCTGTGTGTGCGTGTCTGTGTGTGTGCGTGTGTGTGTGCTGTGTGTGTCTGTGTGTGTGCGTGTGTGTGTGTGTCTGTGTGTGTGTGCGTGTGTGTATGTGTGTGTCTGTGTGTGTGTGCGTGTGTGTGTGTGTCTGTGTGTATGTGCGTGTGTGTGTGTGTGTGTCTGTGTGTGTGTGCGTGTGTCTGTGTGTGTATGTGTGTGAGTGTGTGTGTGCGTGTGTGTCTGTGTGTGTGTGTCTGTGAGTGTGTGTGTGTGTGTGTGTGTGTATGTGTGTGTGTGTGTGTATGTCTGTGAGTGTGTGTGTGTGAGTGTGTGTCTGTGTGTGTGTGCGTGTGTCTGTGTGTGTCTGTGTGTGTGTGTGTGTGTCTGTGTGTGTATGTGTGTGAGTGTGTGTGTGTGCGTGTGTGTCTGTGTGTGTGTGTCTGTGAGTGTGTGTGTGGGTATGTGTGTGTGTGCGTGCGTGTGTGTGTGTGTGCGTGCGTGTGTGTGCGTGTGTCTGTGTGTGTGTGTGTGTGCGTGTGTCTGTGTGTGCGTGTGTGAGTGTGTGTGTGTGTGCATGTGTGTCTGTGTGTGTGTGTCTGTGAGTGTGTGTGTGTGTGTGTGTATGTGTGTGTGTGTGTGTATGTCTGTGAGTGTGTGTGTGTGTGTGTGTGTGTCTGTGTGGTGTGTGAGTGTGTGTGTCTGTGTGTGAGTGTGTGAGTGTGTGTGTGTGTCTGTGTGTGTGTGTGTGTGTGTGTGTGTGCACGCGTGTGTCTGTGAGTGTGCGCGTGTGTCTGTGTGTGAGTGTGTGAGTGTGTGTGTGTGTGTGAGTGGGGGGGGTGTATAATCTCACCATCCCTCTCCACAATGAATGAATTACAAATGAAATAGGTGAGAAAAATAAATACATTTTAACACCACCGCCATGCGTTTCAATGTGTGCTTTACAGGTTAGAATTGCCACATATCTACCGTGTCGGTTGCACTTCTTGTTCAGAAAAATGAACTAACTTCTCCCAAACAGCGGCCCATTACACGTGTGAACGGGCCGCTGTTGTGAAACGCAGGCTGAACACTTTTCAGGAATGCGCAGGGTATTTTTGGGGGAGCGTGCTCACCGTCCCTCTCGGCCTCGTCGTCGAGGGCAACGCCTCGCAGCCTGGCGATGTGCGGGCAGCCCTCCCACTCGGCCTCCATGGGCTGCTGGCCGTCCGCCACGGCGCCGCCCTCTCTCTCCTTCAGCTCCAGCTCGGAGAAGCGCAGCATGGCCCGCTACGAGCACACACACACACACACACACACACACACACACACACGCAGAAAAACGGCCATGAACCTCAACAGCGTTGCCCTGAGGGGCCACAGAGTGTCTGTTCTCCTCCTTTCCTGTTTGCACTGAGCCTTGCCTTATTGTACTGCAACTGTTTTTAGTGAAAAGAAACAGATGCATGCACAAACACACACACACACACACACACTGGCATCAGGCACACATGTGCTGGCAACAGACAGGCACACACGCACGCTGGCGACAGACAAAAACACACACACACACTGGCAACAGACAAACACACACACACACACACGCTGGCAACAGACACAGGCTCACGTGTGCATAAAGACAACACAACACAGGCACACACATAATAAATGCAAAGGAAGAAATAAACAGTGAGACAGTGGCTAGGTTCTTCCTGGGGTCTGGCAGTTAGTCCGGCAATAGAAACATTTCTACAGCCACGGCTGGCCTCTTACACAAACAGGTCTGACTAAAAAGAAAGCCTGACTAACTAAAAGCAAATCATAATAATCAAATAAAAATCAATGAATTCACTGTTCCCCTTCCCTTCCTAAATTCAATTTGGTAATAAGAAATGTAAAGAACTGACCTCACGGTTAGGGGCAGGTTGACTAATACTGTCCTCTTGTGTTAAGCCTTCCATCTAAGTAATTGAAATGGGTGCTCAATATATCTTCAATCATTTCAACCATATGACACACATCTTTAACATTTCAACATACAATAGAAGCCCTATTAAAACACAATGTGTCACAGAAAATATGTAAATAAAAAATAATTTAGCCACAACACACTGTAAAAAATACAACCAAGCTCATTTCTGGACTGTAGCATTTGAAAAACGTACTGTTGTATTAGACTGCCACACATGTTTAGTTCAGTTTTTGACCAGTGCCTCATGGTAGAAAAGCATACATACACACAGGGGTTGGACAAAATAATGCTGACACCTAATGATATATGAATATCAATATGCTAATATGGAGTAGGGCTATCCTTTGCCTGCACAACAACTTCAATCCTTCCTGGAATCCTGTCATGCAAGTTCTGAACTGTGTGCAGTGGGATATTGGACTGTTGGCTTTTCAAAAAGGAAAGCCTCCAGTTCCTTGAGGGATACAGGAGGTGGGAATCTTCACACACTCCAAAATGTCCCATAAAGTTTCAACAATGCACAGATCTGGTGATTGTGGAGGCCATGTGAGGAGTTCGGCTTCATCCAGGTGCTCACGAAACCTCTCTGGAATTTGTGTGCATGGGAGAGTTATCATTTTGGAATATGGGGACTTCGTTGGGGAACAGTGTGTGCACCATAGGGCACACCTGGTCCTGTAAAATGGCTGTCCCATTATAGGACCGCGCAGAGCAATCATCGGACCCAATGACTCCCATGACACGGCTGCTCTCACTATCACAGGCCCACCGCCATTTTTAACAGCTGGCAAAAGACATCTTGGGTTGAAGGCTCCTTTGGCTTTTGCCAAATGTAAACCCACCCAGATGGTAAAAAAAATAAAGTAAAAGACGGCTCGCCAGACCATATTACTTTCCATATATTCCATACACGTTCCATTGCTCAGGGTTCCAGGTTTTATGCTCTCTACACAAGGCTGTGTCTTTATACATAAGCCTTGAACGGAATACAAACGCTTTCTGATTGGCGGCCTGTCATAAACACCAGCTCTGTGAAGCTCACAACATACATGTTGAGACTGGGTCACAGAGGTGCGGATTACATTCTGCGGTCATTTTTAGGGGTCGTGGTTTCGGGGTGTCAGGCGGCGATCCTGTCAAGCGTCCATCTGTCTCTGTTGGCCAGCTTTGGGACGCGACCACTGCTCCTCTTTATGGATACAGTTTGTCCCTGTTTGGCATGTTGTCATTGCTTTCAACACAGTCCACCTTAACACGTTAAGTCATTTTGACCGGTGCACCTGCAGTTCAGGGCCTGACTATTCGGCCTCTTTGAATCTCTGCTAGTTGTCTCATGGAAACTCACAAATCAAAGAGTTGATTTCCACAGGTGTTCTATACCTGACACATACACACATAGCTGCTAAGCTGCCAATTTGACTCATCTGTGTAGCAGCCCTTGTATTTGTTATTTAGCTAATTAAAAGTTAAAGCCTTTTTTCATGTGCCATTATTTTGTCCAACCCCTGAATCCCCAAGGATAACTGTTATTCAGTGGAGGGATGCCAAGTAAACATTGTTGTGGGCTGGTATTTGCGGCTCGCAGATATTTAAAAAATCCAGAAATGCAACTTAAATTCTTTCTATGTGCAGGTTCTTCAGAGCGTAGCAATGAACACAAAAATTCAATTTAAAAAATGCATGCATTGTCCCCTTCCATGTGCTCAGACCAGTCAGACAGATAAGGGGCGGGGAGCACCGCCTGATCGCCCACCTCCTCCCTGAAGGCAGACAGAAGTAGCAACTGCCAAAACAAAAACTATGCAGTCTGATGGGAACTGCGTCGGAGCCATTTTACCGGTTTTCAGGTGCACAGGCGGATACAGGGACACTTTCAGAAATGACAGAAGCAGGGGCGGGGTGGTTGAACAGGGGGCGCATTATTCTGGTCAGGGTCAGTGTGTATCATGAATGTTTTAGTGTGGTGGGGGGGGGGAGCTGTAATTTCAAACAGGGGGGAGCTGGGTGAGAGAGGGGAGGGCCAGAGTAGAGTGCAGCAGGGAGTACACGCTCAGGGGAGTTGTGGGACTGGACGGAGGGGGCTGGGGGGGGCTACGGGCCGAGAGCTGGCGATAAGCTCTGCGTTTAGCTTCAGGGGAGTAGTGTCCTTGAGGGCGGTGGACGGAGAGGGGAGAGAGTGGCATTCCCCCCTCCCCTCCCCCCCCCCCCCTTTCCTCCCCTCCCCGGGCTCACCTGCAGGTTAACAGCTGCCTCCAGCAGAGCCTTCCCTGCAGGGCCGCCAGCGACACGCTCAGCGCCAGAGCTTCCGCTCGGCTGAGCAATGCTGGCGCGGGGCCTCACGTTGTGTTAACCCTAACCCCCCCCCACACCCTCCCCCCCGAACCACAGCGCCGCTTCGCTAAACAGCCACGCAGCAGGAAGCCGCGGGGGGAGGGGAGGCTGGGGGGAGGGGGGCTGCCGAGGGAAGAGCGTGACTGAAACTCCCCCCCCCCCCTCCCCCCCCCCGGCTCTGCGTAGTCAGAGCAACCGTTTTCATTTTTTCCTTTGTTTTTGGAAGAAACGGCTGAAGGTATACAGCGGTCTCTGCAGAGGATCTGAACAGAGCTTTCTCAGCCGCGTTGCGTGCAGTTGTTTGCCTGTGAATCAGTGCTGTTTTTATAACGAGAGCGCGTTTCCTCAGACTTTAATTTTTAAACATAAACATAAGGCTGAAAATCCAGTGTGGATCGTTGAAGTCCAAGGAGCCCCCCCCCCCGCCCCGCCTAAGCACATATCCAAATAACAAAAATAAAAACGGCGAGGGGCAGTTCTGAGCACTCACCTGCAGGGCGCGCTGTTCGCGACTCAGCTTGCTGGAATCGGCATACAGCTCAGTGGTGACGTACTTGAAGCGGTCGCCCACATAGCCAGAGGAGTTGGCGATCCTCTTGGCAAGACTCGACTTCCACGTCCTGGAAGATCCATTGCTGCCGTCGTAGTCATCGTCCTCGTCGTCCTCCTCTTCCTCCTGGGACTCCTGGTCAGCTATGCCACCCTCCATGCTAGCTTCCAAATAGCGCCGCGTGCCATGAGCCTCCGTCTCGCCGCTCCGGTCGCCAGAGGTGCGGGCGCAGCGCAACGTCTGGTCGGGGGGCGTGCGATCCGGGGAGTGGGGGACGGGCCTCGAAGGAGAGACGTGCGGTTGCCGAGCTACGGCGGCCGGCAACGGGACGCCCTGCTCCTCTAGCTCCGCCCCCTCGCTGATCTCACTTCTGCCGCTGAGGAGACGAGCTCTGTCAGCGTCTCTGTGGGCCGTGTCCTCCCGGGCTGGCTCCACGATGCAGCCCGCGGCCCTGTCTCTCCCGGTGAGCGGAGGCTGGGGCGGGTGCTTGGCCTGCAGCTTGGGGCCTGGAGGCAGAGGCTTCGGCGCCGCCCTCTCTGCCTTTTGCGGTGTGTCAGCCGGCTCCGCCCCACGCCGCGCCTTGTCCTGCGGCCTGGGCCTCCGCTCCGGCCGCTCGCCAGTATTGGGGTCAAGGGCGAGGTGAGGAGACATCAGCGGGTGCACCATCTTCTGCGAATCGTGGTAGGTGAGGAATTCACCGTGGGCGGGGGGCAGTCCATAAGGGAGACCGTGTTTTGGGGCTGCCAAGTGAGCAGGGTACAGACTGCTGCTCCCCAGCAGGACTGGGTGGGGGTACACTGGACCCTTTGCAGGGAGGGGCAGGTGAGGAAGGGTCATGCCATCTGGAACCGAATAGGTCAGGTACCTGTTGGCATAAGCTAAAGTTGGGGGCAAGAAGGCTTCATTCTGGGGTAGGTAAAGGTGGCCTGCGCTGTGCCCGTTCTCCAGGTGAGAGGGATGCTGGGACTTATAGGCAATCTCCTGGACCTCAGGTCTTTGGCTGGGTTTCTGGGGCTTGCCTGAGGAGGGTTGGTTGGGTGTAGGTGCCTTTTCGGGAAGGGTGGAACCAGGCTTAGGCCATTCGCTGTTCACGTTGGGGAGAGGGGACACGGAGGCTGGGCGTCCCGTGGGGGTTATGACCCCGGTAGGTGGGGGATTAGCAGAGGATGGGCCCCCGTTAGGCTCCCCGATCCTGGGGCAGGATGAGCTGCGTTGCTGGGGGGTCACTTGCTCCAGATTCCTACTTTTGATGACAGTTGGTGGGGGAGCTTGGGCCTGGTTAGCCTCCACACTGTGGGCTGGGTTATGGTTGGGGCCTGGGCTGGGCACCACCCAGGTAGAGTGCAAAGTGCTGATGATATCCTGCCTGTCCAGAGGTTTGGATGAAGTGCTAACCGTCAAAGGGGACGGGTTGGAGTTAGAGGAGGAGGACAGCGTTTCCTTCAGAAGTTCTCTGCTGGGGGGCAGGCCATATCGGGCCGTAGGGGAGTGGCCACGCAGTTTAGCCATGGCCTCCAATTGTTGGGGAAAACCATTGGGTGGTGCCCCAAAGTCCCCAAGTTTGGCAGACAGATCCAGGGGCTTGTCTGTCTGCGATCTCTCTAAGGGAGACTTACTAGACTTCCTGTCAGCGCCACTTCCACCACCTTTGCGTTCTGAGCTTCCCTCCCTAGACTTGGGTTTGTGGCTGGCTGCCATTGCTGGGGGTGGGGCTGGGGCGGGTGTGCTGTGTTCCGAGGCCACACCTACCACAGTATTCATGTAGAAAGGGTGGGACATCATTGGGGAGGAGGAGGAGGATGAGGATGGGGGAACAACTCTGGGGAGGGGCTTCTGGAAGTCCAAAGTGCTGTCGATAAGAGGGGGGGGCAAGGTCGTGGGCTGGGACAGGCGGGCAGGGGTGCGGGGGGATTGCATCAAGAGGGAAGGGGAGGAATCTGATGGGACGCTGCTGCCACTGCTGCTGGGGGTGCGTCCAGGCTTACTGCTGCTGTGTGACCGCTCGCCATGGGGCCGCTCGCTATGGGAACGATCGCCATGGGACCGCTCGCCTTGGGAGTGATCGCCATGGGGCCGCTCGCCATGGGACCGCTCGCCATGGGAACGATCACCATGGGGCCGCTCGCCATGGGAACGATCTCCATGGGGCCGCTCGCCATGGGAACGATCTCCATGGGGCCGCTCGCCATGGGGACGTTCACTTTGGGAACGATCGCTGTGATGCCGTTCGCCTTGGGAGCGATCGCAATGGGAACGATCTCCATGGGGTCGCTCGCCGTGGGAACGATCTCCATGGGAACGATCGCCATGAGGCCGCTCACCATGGGAACGATCGCCGTGGGGCCGCTCACCGTGGGAACGATTTCCATGGAGTCGTTCGCAGTGGGAGCGCTCGCCGTGGGTCTGGTGATGCAGCTGCTGTCCGAAAGCGGACGCTGGGGCGGGGTGCTCATGGTGGATACGGGGCCCCAGGCTCTGCATGCCCTTCTCCGGGCAGTGCACCAGCGGGGACAGTGCAGCCGGGGCGACGGTCGCCGTGGGGATCCTCAGTGGGGGTGCCAGCGGGGATGAGATGGGGGCGGGAGGGTAGGGGGGCAGGTAGAAGAGGCGCTCGGCGCTGGCCCCCCCTGCCCCGGCACACAGGGACTGGTAGGCCAGGTGCTGGGGCAGGTAAGCTGGGGTGGGCTGGGACAGGAAGGAGGCCTTGTACATGCTGAGGGCTGCGTATTTGGTGTCCAGGTAGGGGTACATCCCCGCCTCAGGGTAAGGGCTCACCCACGGCAGACGCAGGTATCCGCTGCCGCCGTTCAGGCCCAGGTCCGACTGCTTCTCAGCGGGCCCCACCCGCCGGTCGAGCCCCAGGGAGTCCCCCCCGCCTCCAGGCACCAGCAGCTGCTTGGGCAGCCCCGGAGGGGGGCTCTTGTACAGCCAGCCGTTGCTGGGCTTCCTGCCCTCGAGGGAAACGTCATGCTTGTAGTGCAGGTCGGGGATGTGGTCGTAACCCAGCGCCACCGCGGCGCCCTCCCTGGCCTTGTCGGCCGACAGCGCCTGGATGCCGGGGTAAACCATACCGCCGTGGACGCGCAGCCCGTCCCGCAGCAGCCCGTTCCGGTCCATGCCGAGCGTCACCAGTGAATTCATCCTAGCAGATGCGCCAGCGTCCACCTGCAATGGGTCAGAGCAGTGGCGTGGGGTCAAACAGCGCCATACAATGCACATGGCAAAAAGCTAAGAGGTAGAATGCAGAGTGTAGACAAACAGCAAAATTTTATGCCTTAAGTGAAGGTGCACTAAGGCTACAGGAGCACAGTAGGCTATGGGAGAACACAAGTGAGCATAAAGAAGAGCAGGAATATAGGAGATATACAATGAGTGGGATATTGCTCTTGCCACAACCTACTATATTATGGTTCCCTACAGCTTTCAACTTTCAATCTTTTTACATTTCTGAGCTTGTAATTATATGTAAAGAGCACTTTTTTCTGAAATTTTCTATTGTTTTTCAGCAGTCAGTCTTTGGCTGTGTTTTCACAGTGCATCCCACTGTCCCACTCCCACTATACTCACAGCAATACAATATGAAGAAAAATCTTTAAAATTAGATCTATATAAACCAGTGCAGCATTTTATTTCCAAGAGAATCCGTGATGTCCAAAATCAGACCTTACTGGTATTCTCTGCAATAGATCATTAGATCATTATATTGTACATATAAATACAAACCACATTAAAACAATAATGCTTAGTGAGATGCATGTACTTAGCCAAGTACTTTGACTGAACAGTTTAAGGCCCGTTGCACAGTAAACTCATTCCATATCTGTACCCAGGATAGTTTCTTCAAGGATACTGTACATCTATAAAGAACACAGGCTTTCAGCAAACAAAGGGCTCTACTCCATAAGCCTGAATGTTGGAGCCTTTCCGATATCATAGGAAACAGAACTCAAGACATTGACTCAATGGGGGAGAGGGGACGACTACATCCGTTAAGACTCCTCTAACCGTTGGATAATATACAAGCAATCGGGGTCATTCAAAAAAAGACCCAAAAGAGTTTTCATAGCAGCAGGAGGTGGAAGGCAGGGTGGCTATTTCAGAGAAACCAGCTGCTGCCAACCAATCACAAAAACAAAAAAAACCTCAGACGTCTGCACCCCTCGGGCAGTCAGCAGTGTGGACAGGGGACACCCGCCCCTCCCCGTCCGCTCCATCTCCATCAGGAGGCGCAGCCCCTCCCCTGAGACTACTGCGCTCAGCCCCCCCCCCCCCCCCTCCCCAGCAGACACTCGCTGGCCAACGCTAAATGTCAGGAAGAGGTTTAATTAGGTTTCCGGCCGTGCAGTGATTTGATCCACTTTGTTGTTGTTTTTTTTGTGAGCAGCAGGGCCATTTGGAAAACGGCGCTGGCTGAGCGACTGCGGGGGAGGATGGGGGGGCGGGGGGGGTGGCTGATTACAATCTAATACGTCTGCCGGGGCCCTGGGGGCGGGGGGGGGGGGGGGGGGGGAGGGGGGAGGGGGGGGGGTCGCGGTAAAGCATCACACGGGCAGCGTTTTTTGCCCGACGAGCATGAATCTAACAAGCTCCTAATACGTTCTTCATCAGAAGGCAAGAAGAATTCTGCAACACCAGCTCCTTAGTCCTGCCCTGCCAATAAAACCCCCTTCCCCCCCTCCTCCCCACTCCCCTCCCTGGCAGCGGAAGAGCTCTTACCATGCCTTGTATGAGGTGATTTCCGTCTCTCAGTTCCAGCTGTTTTTTCTGGGGTTCACCATCACTTGCAGGTACTTTCCTGTCAACAGCACAATTGAGACTGAGGATCAGGGCCCGTCATGTGGGCCTAACCTGTATGCTGATGCGCAGACACCCCAGTGTGTCCAGTCCAGGACAAGTGCCATATCCTTAACATGCAAAAAATCAAGTTCTTCAATCTCGAATTAGCTCCCACACTGGGCCTTTTCAGATCAGATTCGACACCCCGGATCACTGCCTACAACCAAACCAGGCCAAAATACGTATCTGAAATGCTCTGAAATGTTCGTTAAAAAAAAAAACATTTTTTTGATACTAAAACATGGGGATTTTCATGGGAAATTTTTCAACCAGTTATTCACTGAAACATGCACATACAGTATATAACAAGAACAGCTTTGACTATTTGTGAAAATAGGCTTTGTAAAGCATTAATACTTTGACTTTGAAATTGGAAGACCCGATCATCCAACAGGCCCAGTCAAACATAAAAATACAAATATGAAGTATCTGTACAGCGCTGCGCACTTCCTGTTCCATATAAATGCAGTCCATATATCGCAGGGGCTGCATTCCCCTGACTAGTAGCTGAGCTCCACACACACAGACACACACAAACACACACACACAATCGTACTCGTCCACACAGAGACAGACAAGCGCACGCCTATGCACACACACACGCGTACTCGCCCACACTGAGACAGACACGCATATGCACGGTGCGCACACACACACACCCAGAGACACACACACACACACACACACACACACGCGTACTCGCCCACACTGAGACAGACACACATATGCACAGTGCGCACACACACACACACACACACCCAGAGACACACACACACACACACACACACCCAGAGACACACACACACACACACACACACACACACGTACTCGCCCACACTGAGACAGACACGCATATGCACAGTGCGCGCACACACACACCCAGAGACACACACACACACACACACACACACACGCTCTCTCCCCCCGGGGCAGCGCACTGTGGCTTGTTATCGCACAGCCGAGCCAGCGATAAGGAACACCTTGGCGGCGGATCTCACACTCCCGCGGCCAAAATGGCTGTCATCCGCCAGAGGGAAAATTTCCATCATTACGCCGCGGAGCCAGACGCGTGGGGCTCCGCCAGGCGGCTCGTGGCTGGGACCCGACGTAAGGGAAGCCGCCGCCGGGGCCGCCGCCGCGCGGAGCCTGCCCTCACTGACGGGCGTACGGCTCCGGGATTTCAATAAAGCAGCCCTGCCCTTATCTTCAGACGCCGCGCCGCTCACCGCCAGCGCACGGCTAGCTGGGGAGGAGGAGGGGCCACACACCCATCACACCACCCACTTAAACCCCCCCTCCCCCGCCCCCCGCCTCTTAATATAAAACCACCCCCCTCCCCCTAACCCCTTGGAAATGAAAAGCAAGGCAGCAAAGCCCCCTCCCCTCCCTCCCTCCCTGCCCATTCCACAGTGACCCCCCCTCCCCTAATCCCCCCCCCCGCACGCCTGAGGGAGTGAACGTGCTCATTGTGGCGAGGCGTCCCGCTGAATGGCGTCCTACGCGCTCATTTGCAGCAGCCTCCTTGACCTCTCGCATTCAGACGGCCCGGCAGCGAGAGGGAAAGATTATACACCACCAGCCATTCGGGTGAGGGCCGTTTACCCCCCGTGATGGAGGAGAAATGCCTCGCTGCGCCACGAGAAGGAAAAAAAAAAAAAAAAAACCTAATCCTGCTTTCAATGAACGGGCAGTTATCTGGATTTCCACGAGACCATTATTGTTTGTTAGCAAACAATGGAAACAAATAGCCGTGTTTGTGGGTCTAGTTTGTCATCCAGAGCCGCGTACGTGTTAAAATGCACGGGGCTGAAGAAGAGCCGTCTGGGCGGAGGGACGCGTCAGCAACGGGGCCTCAAGGTGGTTATAGGCTGTCGGATATTTCCACAAACTACGCCGCCAAAAACCAAGGCAACGGAGAGCCACCAAAGCCTTAGCAGCCCCAGAAACCAAACTCAGATGAAGGAAGTAACATTCTTACAATGGTTCAGTGCTCATTGCCTTTCACTGCCATCATGCCTTTGGAATACGCACCCACACAACAATTGTCATGAGACAAGCAAGCAGGGATACTGTAGGTCTTGAGGTTGGAAGAGCCTGAAGGAAGATGCAAAAAATGCAACCCACCACCTTTAAAAGCCAGACAGCCAAGGACAGTCAGCCTTGATATATCCAGTACGAGCAGGCCATGCTATCACATATAAGGCTACTATGCTGTGTATTGATATGTGCGGTGCCTGAAATCGAGCTATAAATACAGCCATTTTGGCATCAGCAGGCAACATTGATCAAAAACTGGGCACAAGAGGTGTTCCACCTTGACTTCCCTAGCCAGTAAAAATATTTTCTCCTTAAGATTGTGGATTAACAAGTGTTCTTGAGAGTGATGGTGCAGTAGGCACACTGATCTTCAGAGGTAAATAGTTGCGTTCAAGAGAAGCTCATTTGACTCTTCTGTGGAGGAGGGGAGTGCCAGGAGTTAAGGCGAGATTTAAAAAAAAAAAAAACAACTACGGTTAAAACGTTCCTCTTCAGGAAAGATAATGGTTGTTTTGCCGCTACCAGCAACTCTAAATTCCGGCAAGCCACTTTTATTACGACTGGCCTGGAGTCCATTAATCTCCTGCGTTTGGAATCACTCCCATCTCTTATGGATCCACACAGACCAGCCTGAAGGAGCTGAACGCTGCTGCCTTTGGACTGGAGGGTTACGAAACAGCTCTCCCATAGCGTAGCGCGCTGCGCTTATCCCGGGCTGACAGGAAGTAATTTTGCACAGAGCACAGTCGAATCCAGACATGACGGGGGAGGGGGTGGTTAGTTAGCTGTTATGGTAGAAATAGACAACTAAGTTCTAAACCACCCGAGGATCGTTAACGCATCGCTGCGATTTATTTCAAAAACAGGCTTCAAGCCTACGCTGCCTATTTGCAAACGATTGCCAGACACGTTCTTCCGCGTGTCCAATTTTCCACGGCATGAGAAAAACAAGAGAAGAGTCCACCTCAAAGCACGCGACCGCACGGCACCATCTGGATACTCTGGTGTGGATGTGGCTTAACTAGGTACCCCTGGGAAATGACACCGCGTGGCCAGACTGACGCGCTTTTTCAGAGAGAGACTGTCGACCACCATTGTCAAACACACCGTGAAGCAAGCAATTTAACATCGCAAGTTGTGTACCATCAAGTCATTCATATTAGCTTTATCCTCATATAATCACAATCCCTGTAATATTAAATTACAATTGTTTTCATGATCACATATTCATAACAGCACTCGTAATAATTACATTATATCTAATTATATATAGAAAAGCAGATGTAAAACTGACCTTTCTTCATTAATGCCAGCAATGTGAACTCTCTCATTGCTCATCCAGTTTGGAAGGGTTCCATACAAGGGAGTAGCAGATAGCATGACTTCTCACTAATGGCTGCTTAATTCCAAAGATCGCTTCTGAAAGAGAGTCAAATCAGAGGAATACATAATGCGGCTTAGAAGTCTCTGGACTGCTCTCTGATAGGTTTTACATGTGAACATATATTGACCCAGAGATTCAATGACAACCAGCTACGACAACATACCCACGACAAACGAAAACCTTGTCAGCCTCAATACACATGCAAACCTACTGGATTATCCATTTGCAAATCTCAATTTCTAATACTAATTACCAGATGTCCCAGCAAAATGAGAGGGTGGAAGATTTTCGACATATACTGTAGGTACAAATCCAAAAATTCAGTTTACTCATATGGTTTGAGAAAACACATTGTCTTGCCCCATTTGAGTAAGCCAACTCAATAGGTTCAGTTATTTTTTGGCTTTTAAATTTTGATTTAAACTCTTCAGTTTATTGTTCATTGAGCTATAAGAGTTTATTCCGTTTCTTAAATTGAGACTAATAACTGGGTTAAGACATAATTTCGCACGGGTAGATTTGCAGATTTTATTCAGATTAGTAAAAACCTGCAAGAGTAGCATGAACAATTTTGCACTTAAAATGTTTTTTAACGGACATGTGTCAAACTTATCTGTGCTGCTCTACATACTATTCATCTCCTTTTGCGTGACGAAGGCAGTGGCACCTCCCGTAAGTAGGGTTTTACCGTTCCCCGCTGCTGAAATCCCTCTCAACGGATTTACAATGCCCCGAGGCTGTGACGTTCGACACTAACCGAAACGCCCAATAACCCAGAGGCTCCAGTTCAGGCGACGGCGTCGGTGGCTTTGAACTTACTAGAAGGAACTTGAGCAAAACCTTCCTTTCATGTCAGCAACTAAAACCTGTTTGCGCAATGGACTACGTTGGCGTTATCACGTTCTAAACAAGTGCAACAAGGAAGCCGTTTTCTTATATTTCAGAAAGTGCTGGCCTTGACACTTAAGGGAGAAAAAAAAAAAAAAAAGTATAACGTCTATTGCCAGAGCTAAAGCTTTGAGAAAAATCAACAGGGGTCAGATGTGAATTTATTCAAACAAATGGCAAAACGCGGCTGCATGTGAATACAGCATAACGAACTGGTCCCATCTTAGGCTACTTTCGCTTCCTGATCTTTGTAGTTAGTTTATCGTTCATTGAACTTAATGTGAACTGTTTCAAAGCGGAGGTCTACTGAACAAACACAGGCGCCAGTGATAATTTCCCTTCAAGGAGCAGCGGACCAACTCGCTGACCTTTATCTATCTAAATAGACGAGAGGCAACCATGCATAAATCATTCCTCCGAGCAAAACAAAAATTAACAATAATTATTTTAAACCCTAAACGAAGATATAGCTATACAACTGAGAAACATTGGTCGCTCTGTCCCATTTCGCAGGGTATTCCGCACCACTATTGCTTTTGAAGCATTGAGTGTAAACGATCAATCCCAGACTGGAGATTACTGGCTACTGCACGCGCGTTAGCTCGCGCCACCTGCTGCGTCCCATGTCCTAGACTATACCTCACAGCGAAGAGAAGGGGAAGCGTGGGGCAACGAGATCGTGTATCCATATAGCCCATATAAATAGTGGCACGTTCATTCACTTACAGTCCAATCATCCGAAAATTGCTATCACATATAAAGCTATTCGTTTACTAACTGATTTATGACGTCAATAAACTGTTAGGGTCAATATAATATCAAAAGACGAACCAATTATCCTTAGTTCTCTTGCACAATCCTCACGCGAAAAAACGCACGCACGCACATTCATTCCAAATCAATATCCAATGTAATAACTGATCACATTCAAGCTACGAGAGGTTTAAATCATTCATCCATACCTACTATACGCACTCTAACAAGATGGCTAGTTTCCTTTTATTTTGCGCAACTGCCCATATAAATTATAGAGGTGTTAAAGGACACTGCAGGCGACCGTAATTCGCAGTAATTCTGGTGTCAAAACACGGGTAATGACATTTACCGCGTATGCTGCATTAACGAGAAGAACATGGTGGGGATGTATGTATCAGAAGACAGGCAAGACCCACATTTCCACACAATAATAATGGGCTCCCCAAGGTGTGGAGTTTGCCTCCAGCGTTCGGGAGTTCGTCACCAGACTGAAGGGGAGGGAGGAAGCGCGCGATCAAGATAACTCCACCGTATCAGCTTGGGATCCGCGTTTTGGCGCCCTCTCGCTTTCTCGTCTCTGGCACACGGCCAGCCTTATGCACGGCGCTCGTCTTTTTCTTAAAGATACAGAGCGAAGTCGTCCGCAGGATTGGAAAAAAACATTAGGACAACAAGTGTGCCCAAGGCTTTCATGCCAAAACAACCGTCTATACAAATACTCGGCAAATATACGCACTACTGCAATATTCCTCACTAATATATAAACTCTAAGCATTTCTTTCCAATAATTAACAGGTTTCATAGGTAAAAATAGTGTAAATATTGAAGCAACTTTGACTTCACGTGTGTGCTACCAGACGTCTAATCAATGTGATCCAATGTTTTGCTCGCACACCAACAGAGAAAGTAAGGGGTCCGAAAGTAAAAGTCCTGCCATATGTTCCCTGCATCCATGAACTCAGGCAGCTGATTTAACTAATTAGTTCAAACTCCAGACAGAAGAAATACTGTCAAGGACTTACTTTCTGAACCTGGATTTTCTACCTGTGCAAATAGCCACATCCCTTCTCAAGTATTCGCTAGCCTAGCTTGGTATGCAACACAATTAGAACCTCTTGGAGGGCACTTGGTAATTTTAAGTCAACCACTGGCTAAGACATTTAAAACTAGCCTGTCTACAACACAAGAACAAAAGACGACATCTAGAACAGCTCTGTCCAACCCAGTTCCTGGAGACCTACGGTCCTGTAGGTTTTCATTTAAACCCTATTTAGACACACCTGATTTTACTAATTAGCAGCTCAATAAGAACTCTAGCTGTTGAATGAGATGTGATTGATTTGTTAGGGTTACAATGAAAACATACAGGACGGTAGACCTCCAGGAAGAGGGTTGAGCAGCCCTGGTCCAGAATAACACGTAGCCTTATTCCAACTACAGTGAAAAAGATAGGCCTAAATAGGCCTACACCCCATAGC
This sequence comes from Anguilla anguilla, assembly GCF_013347855.1. NCBI lineage: Eukaryota > Metazoa > Chordata > Actinopteri > Anguilliformes > Anguillidae > Anguilla > Anguilla anguilla. The sequence goes on along the minus strand of NC_049215.1, from coordinate 25,004,900 downwards.
TCTAAACAAGTCTTAAATTGCTACTCCTTTACTTTTACAGGGTTAAACCATTCACAGGTGCCACACGGACACCTCAAAATGCCTATTTATTTTCATTTAATAGAACACAGGGACAGTCCCATCTTCGTGGAAGCAGTTAACTATATAAAGACACAATATTCAAGAGACCATCACAGATTGCGCTACATCACTAAGAGAGTGGAACTGGCACAAGCATTAAATTGTATCAGGCCCACGGTTCATTTAACAACTCAGATAGAGCATGTAACGATCACAGTGCTAAAACAAATAGCCTATTCATCTTCCTTCGTTATTTAGTTTGATCTCTACAACAAAGGGAAATCGCATTCTGTGCCAGAACTTCTAAAGACTTAACGATAATGTCTGGATAAAGATTTTTAAGAGACTGGTACGCGCCCGCAACTCTAATCCTGTAGATTACCGTTATAAAACCATGTTGTAATCTTTAGGTGGCGTTTCTTAATTGCATTATTTGTAGATTTCATTCTCTTAAGACCTCAAAAAGAAAAAGAAAAAAAAAACGTGTAACGACCCTGCATCCAATTTCGAATCGCTCAGTGTAGGCTAATGTCGATCCACTGAAATAACAAAAACCTTCATAGTGGACGTGAACAATCAATACAAACAACAAACAAAAAATTATATCGATTTTATCGCGTGAATTTAATAAAGTCAAATAATATAAACAATTCGCTGTTCAATTAAAAACTGTTTCGGAAAGTTTCGGACATGGCAAGTGGAATTTGTGCTTAAATGGTAGGTTATAGGCTACTTTACGCTTGATATGGGCTAAATCAAAAGATGGACACCTTCGTTATTCTACTTTCCACTTTCAGTAGCCTATCGCTTCTTGACCTTTCGAAAATTAAATATTCTAAAATGTAGTCAGTAAACTAGGCGATATGGAAATTTCACTTTACACTGTTATAGTCGATTCCGTTTTTCGGTAGGCTATGTTAAATTAAACCTACACAAGCTTCGTATAGAATGAGCGGGTCTGGCCGTGGTCTGTTCGCGTGTGCGAATGGGAGGCACGATTCCAACTGTCTTCACTTAACACTAGCGGCATGGGACTGTCAAAACTGGCACCACACAGTAACCGCGACTCCAAATTAGGAATGGGTCGTTGAAATGGCAGTTATCCGCCCTGCACACAGATTACAAAGGAACTTCTATCCTACTCTGCGGCTCTGTTGCTTGGATGCAGCATGTCTGCGCCATTTTAAAGACATAGGATTCGGAAGATAAACGGACAGAGGCCAGACGTACGGGGAGATGCCGCTACGTTTCACACTTAACCGCCGAGGGAAATTTAACATGGGCTACTTAGGGAACAAATTCCCACGTGATTATCGATCGACACTGTTACCAAATCAATTATGCGGCACTTCTGGCTGTCATTTGAAGCTGACGTTTCGTGACCAGGGCAACCGCTTTGTTTCCTGGACACAGTGAGTAATGGGATTATAGTTCATACGAATTTATAACGGGCACTGAAACAAAATACGCTTAGGCCTACAATGAAATTTAGCCTGCCTGGCAGAAGCCTAAATCAAGTGTAAGATTGCAAACGACCGCCCTAAGGGAAGCGTGATTTTGAATCAGAAGTGACAAAATAAAAATTAGGCTAAGGGCTTATTAAAATAGATAATTAAATAAAGGCATTGCTACAGACACGAAAAGGAGGCGTGCTGCCAAACATAGGTTATCGATAACAGAATTGGGTTGGTATAATTGCACGTGAAAGGAAGGCGTAGCAGCTTTTCCAGAGATGCGGAGCTTTGCACAATAACATATGCGGATGGCTCGAATCAAAGCGGTTTCCTCCCACGTGTTTCGTAAGCGGACCTATCTGTGAATACTTAGTTACACAGCAAACGGACTGTGTTGGGATACATACGTATGGTATCCACTGACCAAAACGTTAAACTTAATAATTCTGCAGCATTACCATTAATTAATTTCCATTTCCCACCAATAGCTGACACTATGTTTCGTTCGCTGTAACATCACTGTAAAAGGATATAGCTATACTCTGCGCCACATCATAACAATTTCATGGTGACTAAAGCAAACAACCATTTCAGTGAATAATTTAATGACAGTTACGTTCCGTAGAGGAGGATAACAATGCAATCGAGATACCATTGGCTTAAATACTCAGCCAATATTAAATACCACTCTCTACTGAGATACAATGCCCAGTGGCGCGATGATCCAAAGCGACTGTATTCCTCACCGATAAGGCGAGATGTGATAGACGGGCATTGGTTTGTGCACATTTATCAGACGGTTATGACCATTCCAACTTCAGATAATATTACCCAGAGGTTCTCAAAAATCAGTTATCGCATGTGGTTATTACACTAAGATATTATCGCAATACAAGTATATGTGCCATACATCTAGGTAAATCCTAAACCTAATACTGAAGGCATTGTGTGCATGTCGTCGCTGTGAGGGACGAGGCAGTACTGGGGAGATGAGAAACGAAAGACGCAGCGAGCGGAGCGGACAACCCTAACAGCTGTCGCTTTATTTGCTCTAGCGGTAAACAGGCCCCGCTCCCTCCCCTAACCACATAGCGCGTGCAAGTTGGCGGAACAATCCTTGACTACATGGAAACAACGGGAACATTGTGCGACTCGTATTGTTACCGGACGACCGCAGCTGAGTTCGCCCATTCATTCTGAGCCAAAAATAAAAAGACATAAAATATTCTTTATATCACAGAAGAGCCCAAATGAGAAGTCGGGGACGTCCGCGCCGTTTGTCATGCCGCCTGCCAAAATCAAAAACTTGCTTTGAAGTATTTGTTTGTGCCCTATTAATGGGTGCAGCTCCTCTACCAGCCCATGCGCTTAGCCTGGGGTGATCTCCTTTCGTTCAAAACAACAAAACCTACTTTTAAAAGCATTTAAACCTTTTGGAGCTGGCGCATGTAGTCTTGTACACGAGTAGGCAACTATGAAGTCTGCAAATGAAACGTAACAAGTCGCACAGTGTCATTTTGACTGTCATTTCGAGTCATGAACACTAAAGCCGAGTGCGCGACACTGTGTTCCACGAGATGGTGAGCGACTGGGTAGTTTAACAGACATAAAGCTGGTAGGCTACTCTAAATGGGTAAGATTAAGTGGTCTTTTGCATGCATTCCAATCCATTCCGTGCATAATGTGAAGAGATTGTTTCTGTGGCATTTCATCTTAAGTCAAAGCCCGAGGTGGTAACATAAAACTATACGACTCAGTTCAGAGCTTGTGGAAATTGAGCTAAAGGTGTCGATATCAACCCCACCGAATTGAAGGGGATGATAGGAGAAAGGCAGCAATGCACAATGGAATTATGTTACGTTGCTGAAAACGGTGACAAGAATATAAATGATTGTAGGCTATAAGAATGTAGTGTCACGTCTATTTCGAGAGAGGCTCCTGAAAAATAACGCATTTTCTATTTTTTCTGTGAAGGTGGTCGTTTAAGCACATTTACGTAATTACTGTAGGTCAACCTAAATGGTCATTTATAAGGAGAAATGTTGTCTGCCTGTTCCAATACTTTAAGGTGTGCAGGTTCCGGTCTCGTGTTGTGGGTGAAAACTCGGCGTTAAGAAAACAATGCCAGAGCATAGGCAGAGACAAGTTCTAATGAGAGCGCAGCGATCCGTGCACGCGGGGCTCCTGCGACACAAAGGCTTTCTGAAGCAGAGAAAAGAGCTCTCATATTTCAGGGCCGCCGTCCCGGCGGAGGCTTGGACCGAGCGCAACTTCAGCCAAACAATGGCGTCTCCTCTGGGGGCCAACTCTGAAACCCGATCTCTTCATCTCGCTGCCACATACGTTTATTTGTATTCCAACACACTTCGTTGGCCATATTACGCGTAAAACGGACGAAGTGTTTTCTACCCACATAAACTCCTATGCACAGAGCACGAATGATCTCCCGAATCAGGCCGCGTCAGGTGCAGGTAACAGAATCCCGGCGCCAGACGCCGATTCAATGAAGACATAAGTTAGGGGTGCAAAAATAAATAAACGGACTCTGTTTATGTCAATTTTCTCCTAGCTTGTTCTTATTTTCTAAACAAATTTGTTATAGCGCGAGAAAAAAATAGGCCTATAAAATAAAATATAGGGCGTTTTTAAACAAACAAATGAATATGTAAATAAATACGGGGTTTCCCCCATCAACACCTAACTTGGCAGAATACATACCTGCCATCACAATTAAGTCTAAATGTATAGCCGACAGTGAATCCATCTTGGAGCCTGATTCTTTATATTAATCATATGGCGCACTACTACAACATGGATTTCCATCATGACTATTTTCCTAAAAACACTCCACGGACAGGTGATAGTAAGATTTGTCAACAGTTAGGCTAAATCAGCGAGGAAAGTGTTAACACGTTAGACCTTTCTTTATAGGCATGTCCCATTGTTCCAAAAAATGACTGGCTATGCGTAGGTGTATTATATATTTATTCATATAGCTTTTAGTGTCTAAGCAGGCCTACAAATAAAATTACAATGTCTAAATTGTTTAAATATTAAATAATATACTCGGTGGTGGAAACCGACCATTACGTGTATAAAATGTTCGTCAATTACTTTTTTTTTTTTACATGCATTCCAAATTACGCCTTTTACGCGGGCACTATACGATTTCAAACTATTTAAGCCCATATAATACCGCTCGATTGTTTCAGGGTAAGTAACGGCATAATTACCCCCTCCCGCAGCAGATTAACATTTCGACGTCGCCACACGGCACAACAGGGGGATTGTCGGATATATACTGGGGACATCAAATGTAGAACAATGACCCTAAACTGTTTACATGCTAATATGGCGAGTGGACCAAAGCGTGAAGACGAACGAATCTAAGAAAATCCTGATCCTTCGCGGCGTTTGGCGGTCAGCGTTTCAAGATGCACTCCAGAGCAAACCTTCCTCTGGTTACATGTTACGACAAATTTAAATCCATCCTCACAGACTCCGAACTGCCTTATGCAATTAGGCCGATTTCTCTTGTTGCGCGGATTGCATGGAGTTAAATCATTTGAATTTGCTAATTCAAATATATGAAATCGAGTGTAACCTAACCGATTCTTTCTAGACTTCGCACGAGGAAAGCCAGAGATTTGGCTGTAGAGTGTATGGAAAATCTGTTCAAAGCGGGAATGGTCAGTGAATAGTCAAGAGCCGCAATAAAATTAAGTTTGTAAACGACTTGCAACAGCAGATTTATTTATGCAAAAGAGGCCCTTGGCAATATTGCTTTCAGCAAAATTCATGAATTAAACTGAGACACCCCACAAGAATAAAAGTTAACACTAAACAGCACAGAACCCAATTTAGCTAGAGAGGTGGCCAGGAGCGAAACACAGCCTTCATTTCGCGGGCTCCGAGGATCCCTCTGCATTATTTTCCTAGACATCCTGGCAGCGCCGGAGTAACAAATCAGTCTGGATGATAAAACGGTTAATCTCACGACAGTGCACACTGGTTAGGCTAGACCACGTCTGGGGGACCACGTCTGCGCTGAACGGAAAACAGTCGTCTCGTGATACAAGTGAAGAACGAATACATCCAGAAAAGAGAGGGAGGCTACTTGTACAGTGACAACTGACGGTACATGTATATTTTGATACAATAACCCACCCGTCAATGGCGTAATGTTCTCCTATTTTGCGGCTCCCTAGTCTACTACGTGACTGTAGACACCTTCAAGCAACTTGTGTGGACCGCTGACTGCGAACTCCTGGTACTTATCCAGATGTGACTGAGGAGCAGATCGCACTGCCCAAAACGTTGGTCTCAAATACTGTGACCAGGCATTATTCAACGTCAATTTCTCCGGACCCCTTCGTTAGGCTCGCTGGATAAGTGCCCACTTTCTCTCAGTAGAGCACTGATTTGATTATTTTGCTTGGCGTCCGGCACCTAACTAAACAAGAATAACAGGGATGGAGACACAAACATTTCTCACACACGTAAACGACAACAATTTGCATACGAGCATTATTTGTAAATACTGTCAGTAAAACGAACTAGACCGACACTATTCCCGTGGGTTTCATCGCACTTTGTTTAATACCAGCGCTTCCTGTCACGTGCGATTCGAAGGTTACAGCTGCAGATAAGCAGAGCTGCACGCTGTCAGCGGACCGAATTAACGTAATTAAAATTGATTTATTACGCCTCACGCCTTAAAGGCCTTACAATTGATTGTAGAACGGGTGGGGCGCTGCGTTTCCTCTAAAATGTTGTTGAAAAGCTTTCCGAAATGAACCGTAAGCACGAGCATGATGGTCATTCACTTACAGTTGCTATTGTTGGTTTGAAAAGAGTTGCGGGTTGCGGGTTAATGTAACGTGTTGCATACTATTGTAGCTATCTATTTATATCGACCAATTAATGTCTTTATAGCAAAAATACATTTCATTTTCCCCTTCATGATCATCATTACCTGTAAAACAACACGTTCGAATAAATGTGTCTTTCGTTAACTTCAGTTAAACCTCCAAAATCCAATTGATGATCTTTACCATAAAAATGACAACTGCTTAAACTTCTCGACCTTTTTATGGTGCTGCAGTTAGCCTATATAACTCGTTGGTAGCCTACCTTGTTAAAACCTCGTATGTCCATGTTGTTTTGCATGTTGGAAGCTCTCACCCAGCTTTAGGCTATGTATTGTAAATAACGCAATTACGTATATAAATGGTTAAAACCAACGAGACTAGACCAAGACGCTGTGCTTCGTCAGAATGTTCTTTTTTTTGACAATCCAGTTTTTTTGCGCGACACCTTGTCAACTATACATCGCTCAATGTTTCATATATCCTGGCATAGGTTCAGAATAAGCCAGGCAGGGGTGTTCTCCATTGGATTGCTTAAAGAAAATCCAACTAAATAGAAAGTGGCAGCTTAGTATCTTTGTCCACGATTTAGCCTTAAATATTGGTTCAATTCCGTTACTGGATGAGTTTTGACTCATCTATGCAGAGATGATCCTACTTCCTCGTTATCTTAAATTCGTCGATGCCGGGAAGCCCGCACGCTTCCCAGCGCATCTTTTTAGAACTAAGTTAAATTATGAAAGTAAACCGACCAGTAGCCGATTATTCATTCCTCTTTATTCAGGACAGAAGACAACATGTGGGCTCCATTCCCATAACTACAGGTGGCTATATCTGAATCACATGCGTCACGCACTAAGATATTTCTTGCAGTTTGACTTAGACCGGCACGAACCTTTCCGTTCAGTTGGAAGGAAATGGCCCTTGCATGCAGGCTATCAGTACAGAAGGATCGCATCTCTGCCGCAGTCTCTATATCTCGTTCGTATCTTTCACTTTACCCCACGAGGAATACATCCGCACCCTTTCCCCTCCCACACACACACACGCAGACAAGCAGTCAGGGGATGACCTCTAGCATGTTGAACTGTACATTCGTAGCCTATTCGTAAACAGTCTACAATAATCGGAGAGAGGGCGAGGCACAAATCCGTTGCCTCGTGTGTTTTTTTTTTTTTTTTTTGGGACAGAGTAACTTGTATATTCTTCAGGAATATAAATGACTGAAATATCGGGTAGCGTCTCCCATTCTTTACGGCAACAGCAACACCAGCCGCATTTCAGACGTACAGAAGTGGCAGAAACAGTTCATTTAAAACCTAATCTTCTTTGGTTTTTAGCTCGCTACGGAATCTCAACGAGCGTAAAATTGTTCCGCTAACTGGGAAGCCCCTTCACAGCGTTGGAAATTAATCATTACTGGCAGTAAGGGTGTCGCCAGTTCAGAGCGAATTGAGTAATTTATCAACCTTAAGACATTACCCCACCGAAAAGCACAAAGACACCCATTTTCTGTAGTTTTCTATCCGGTATCCGAACACGATACCGCGACTTTAACGCAGACAGTAAGCTATAAGCAACAGACACCTTTTACTGATCCTGGAATAAAACACCCCAATTCACCCAGGGACAACAAAGACAAACCTACAAAGACAACAAAATATCGTTTTTTCCCCAATCGAATACGTGAAATTATAACCAATAGCAGTTACAACTGCGTGGTGTCGGGATACAGAAATACGAAAGAAAACGGCACAAATAAATATAAAAATTGAACGAAACATTTACTTACCTAGAAAAAAATTCAAGAAATTATCTCTATAGAATCAAATCTTGTCTTGCGATTCTCGTCTGCTTTTCCCCGTTTGAAGTTTCCGAATTGAACAGTTCAAACCAGACACTATCCTGTTTATGTTTCACAGAAGCGCAAACATCTCCGTGAAAACTCTGCCCACCGTCTGGATCCGAACAACGGTACCCGAAATAAAACGTGGCTTAGCCTACTGTATTTTTTACCAAACTGATCTTTAATGTATTTATAATTGTTCCTCACACGTTTTGCTGAAGGCAGTCAGAACTTTTATAGCGATCCAAAGAAACTCGGAGTGAATTTCCAGTTGGATAAAAATACAATGTGCAAAGCAAAAGTTGTATAAAGACATCCTCAGAATTCCAAGTGTATGTTAAAGATCCGAGCAGATATATTCCTTGGTCCAAAAGCGAGGTTAGATCTTCTCGTATTGTACAAAGGTACAGGTGGCGACGGTCCTCGGACTCCAGGAATTAATTCAGTCTGGTTATGCCTCGCAGCGCCATGTTGGGTCACCGCACACACCGCTTCAAAATACAGCTCGTGGACACACACTTCCTATAGAAATTATTTCGAAATGTATGATATCCATCTTAACATTTTCATTGTTTATTTATATGTTCTATTTTTATTTTATTTTAAAGGTTATGCGTTTTTTCTCTCTTTATTTCCTTTCCCCGTGGCTCCAGTTCCGTCACTGTCTCTCTGTGCCGTTCAAGACACCAACTGCTGCCTCCGTGCGTGCCGCGGCGACTGAGAGCTGAGAGCAATTCGCTCCCACTCACCGACGCTACCCAGAAGGCCAGTCGGGGAACCGCAATTACCATAAACCTCCAGCACGCTTCGCTCCACGGACGTGTAAAACAAAACAAGAGCGAGAGAGAGAGCGAGGGAGAGCGAGCGAGAGAGATCTCGGGCACGTGAGCGAACGAGGGAGGGATCTGGCGAACGAACTGGAGCGTTCCGTGTCGTACCATTTGCTTGCTGATGCAAAACGATAGTCTGTGTGTGGAAAAGGGCCACTTTTAACTTATTTCTAAAGAAAGTGAAGAAAATATTTCCATCATTAAGAGCGGACGGGTACTTGTCTTTGTTCTACTTTTCTAAGCTAAAGCAATGCTCAATGCATTGTTTTAGCTAAAACATAATTAACCATTTAAGGTGTAAGATCACAAATATGTGATTAGAATGTTCTTAAAAGAACATTCTAATGGAGTTCTAGAACTCTGACTTAAAATTTTGAAGAAAAAAAAAACCTTTGAGAGTTGCACTATATATTTCCTTTCCACACGCACACGCACACACACACACACACACACACACACACACACACACACACACACACCAATTGGGGATGGTACAGGATGCGCAACTTACAGTATATTTCACACGCCAGCCTTCATACAAATAGAAGTGCCTGAGAATAAAACCGACAAGCTCTGGATTGTCAAGCGTAGCTCGCAAGCAATTACCCACCGCATATTTCCGCGTTTTCCATTTATAATGACCCACATAAATATGGGTTTATACTGGCGCAAGATCGCAAGTTGTGAAGAAACCTTAAACATTGCCTAACAACAGGTAACTGAATTCAGGAGATTTGATCTGACAGTTGTGTTTTATGTGCCCTGAAACCAATTACCTGGTTTTAGTCAATAACGTTAAAAGTCGATGTTTACTTTCCGTTTAACGTCAGAACAATAAATATTATTATGTATTTAGATTGTCACGGAATTTAGGCCTATTATTTAACTATTGTTACTTAGTTTCCACAATAGGCTTTCACGAACAGCGTCTGCAACGTAAGGACGTCAATCTGGGTTTATATAGTGACTTTCTACGTTGTAGCCCACGTTGCATCAAACAGTAACATTAAATATAAGCTCTTACGGCGTGCGGAGGCGAGGATGATGCTCACGAACACAGTGTCCGTAATAGGATTGTCTCTAACAGACAGACCTCCATTTAGCGCAACCCCCAACAAGCTGACCCAGCGGTTTTAATGCGCTTACGGCACGGGAAGGATTTCCAAATGAGATTGAGCACACAGACACAACTATAAACCGGAATGTCAGTAAAATCTCTGCAATTTAGCTTTGGCTTTACCAGACGTTAATGGGGCGAATGTTACTTAGGTGCAGAATCACTCTTGTTGATAGTTCTGAAAATACACCAGAAGACTGGTTAACAAGGCTCCTTAACTAAAGTGCGTGAATACCACACCATAGAGATGTGATCGCTCATACCACACAGGGCGTGGCTCCCCCATGGGCTCCTGTGCATGTGGGAGGATCTATAGCTTTGCATGTTGCAACGTTCTCCAGTATTACCACTGCGGTTTTCAAGATGGCAGGAAATGTGACGACTCTACCCGAAACTTACTACTGCTGGCGGACTTTTCCATGGGCCAGACGGACTCGGGTTTATATTCCGATTTATTTAGCTCCTCTAGCAAGTCAATGCACGCACTGAATTACATGGACTTGATTGGTCCAGTGTCATATACTAGACAAAATTACAACAAAGAGTCCACTATAAAAACTAAGATAAAAATTAAAACATTTTGAAATATTTTTGAGACATAAAAAAAAACCTGACAGTGCACTATACTTTTGTAATGTAGACAGCATGTCTTTCAGTCCTTGTGCAATCAGTGATGGACCTAGCTTGTGGCTGCCTTTGTTTGTAACTTCTAATCACCCTGGTGGCGACCAGTTTTCTTAAACTATAGCTCAATGAGCAATTAGGGCAACTCAGACTTTGGTTCATCTCTTGTGCTGAGTAGACGGGCGGACGGGCGGACGGGGGGGGGGGGGATGTGCTGTTCTGCAGGTCAGAAATCTCAGGCCTGAGGATGCCTTAGGAATGCTTTCACTTGGACCCTTTCCAGCACTGAGTGACGCACGTCACACAGGAGCTCTGCGATCCAGCGCAGGCTAAACATACCTGCAAACGATCTACACCTAATGAGCCACAGACCCTCCCTAAGTAGGTAGCCCTACCCCCCTCCCCCCATCCACAGGACCAAAGTTACGCAAAAGACCTCCCACTTGCTAACATGCGCACCCAGTGTATGGCTTTTTGTTAATTTGACAAAAATGTCTTTGTCCTTTGGCACCTTGCCTCTAATCTGCACCTGTATTAAACTGTATCCCCAGAGACATATTTGGACACATGGTCAAGGAATGGATTTATCAAATAACACAGCATTCCTCGATAAAGTACCTACATGTAGCCTTTTTGATTTTCAGGCTTTTGGCACCAGATTCTGTTATTGTGTAGAGAGCACTTTTTTTAGGTTTGCTACAATGCACACATTATTTAGTTCGATCACCATATTGTGAACTCCAGTTATTACATTCTTCACTAAACCATGTCTCAGACTGGCGAAATGTTGCTTTTAGTGAATCTTAGCTGTATTGTAACACCAATTACTGGCAAACAGAACAGTTTGCAACTGATGTTAACTAAAAAAATATTTGGACAGTGAATGCCCAACTAACTATAATAATTTAAACATATTTTTATTATCCTAAATTTGTTTTTGGGATTTAAACAACTATTATTACAATTAAAATGACATCAATTACAATGGACTATCTGAACTAAGACTTGTGACAACTGGGCATTTAAAAATGGCATGTAAAGTATTTCTGCGGAGGTCTCACAAACCTAGTTTTAAATCTAGAAGAATTCAAGCTCAAATTCAATTATCTTAAATATCTAAAAATCTTAAGCTTAATTATAAAGACCATGACTGACTCGTGCTCTGTATGCCCTTAAGCAATCTGAGCTGACAAGAGGGTTCAAGGGTAGGACAGGAGGGAAGAACCGAATCTGAAACACAAATCTACCGCCAGCCATACCAGCCTGGACTTATTAAGTAAACAAAGCGCCGGTTAGAAAGAAGTTCCGTTTGCTTTGGGACAACACACGGTGCTGACAAGCAGAGTTTGAGCCTTGGTGTGCCTTTCAGTGGGTGCTGACAAATCTGCAGGTGAAAAGGGGGCTGCCAGGTGCTTCATCTCGCAAAAGCACTGATTCCCAGTGTAGAGACCCTCACCATGCCAGCTGCAACAAAGGCTAGCAACTGCACAAGGTGGCATATAATTCACTGTATGATGCCGAGAGAAGGATGGTTGTCCCCATCCCATCTCCCAAGGGGTAACAGCTTCTATGCCGCCCGCCTATGTCTATAATGCATTATTAACATCCTTATAATGTATTATAATCTGCTCATAATACAAATATAATTGTAGTTATAAGCACTCTTAAATACTCATAATGCTTTATGGCAGTAATTCTAACACATTATAAAACATTTTATAATAACCTATAAGGTCAAGTATCATAATACTTTGTAATTGCTGGTCACTCACTGACGTTTTTTGTCAAGGATCAGAGTGTATTATAATTATAATTATAATTGAATTATATTTGTAATACATTATAATCATTGAAACTGCTCTCATTAAGGAATGACAGAAGAATGCTGTTAAAGTAATTTAACATTCGCCAATACGTAAGTACTTATGCATAATGAGCACCCTTACAATATTTGACAACCACCTGTGGGACAATCAAGTAAGGTAAGCGCACGCGTATTCCCTGAACTGGCCCAAAAGTTTCATTTTTATTTTATTTTAAATGCTTAACCCCTTTTAACTGGATTCTGTTTATGTGAACCACCTTTAACTGCAAGATTCCTCTGCTCACTGGCTCGCGAATGTGCGTGGCACCATATTCAGTTATCTGGGATGCTCGGCCTCGGACTGTATTTAACAGCAGGATTTTCTACAATTCTATTCATAGCTAAACAATAATGCAGGCCAACCGTAAACTACCCGGCCTGCTGCGGTCACTAATTGAGTTGTGCTTATTAATAAGGATTAAAAAATTGCGCCGATTAGTCACACGAAAGCACAGTGTCCAATCACGTCCATATTCGACTGAAAACTCGTTGGTCAAATGCTACGCAGGTACAATATAGCTCTTTCGGTCACAAACTGTTAATCAGCGCCATCTTGTGGACTAGTTGAATAAGCACTCATTTCAGACGAGGCTTTTTTCGAATTAATGCTTTTCAGATAATCGTTATTTCACTATCTGGTCGTGTTAGCAACTTTTTAAATTGGCCTTAAAAGTTGTGAGATCACCTCAATTACTGTTTTCAAAGAATCAAGTACATTGAATGATAAAAGAGTAAAGAAAGAGACATTGCAGTCAATTGTAATTTCCACGTCGTGGAAACGTCAAACTAAGACGTGTGGTAATATATTTGAAGACGATGTGAGGTTTTGGGCTGTCTCGTCGCTTCACAACCCTGACCTTTAAAAGAATGACAGATTAGGCAAATTAATTAGCAAGGGGACCTGTGTATTAGAGAGGCATACAGGATGGTGAGGAGAAGTCTCTGCTGTTTGAGCAAAGAACGTCAATTTGGAAAGTGTCAGTCGTATTGGCAGCTCTCTTTAACGCTCAGGTGTTATGGGAAGGCCCTGGTGGTGTCGAGTGCATGTGATAAACAGTGCGTCTCTCACCTTCAATCAGGCCGGACGCGTTTTTGGGTCAGCACATGGTGATGGTCCGTGTTTCAGAAGTTTTATTTTAAGAGCCTAAATCTGTGATTGGGGGGGGGGGGGGGGTGAAGACCGTCCATAAGGGTGTAGAAGCAGATATATTAAGAATGGGCAGGGGTCCGCTAAGGTAGCGCCTAGGGTCTTGAATCTGACTCACTCCTAAACCAGGCGCAGGGTTGTGGAAGGTGAAGTGCCCTGAGACGGCCGTTATTGTTCTGGCTGATCACCAGCCGAGCAGCAGCATTCTGAATGGACTGGAGTGGTCTGCTGGCAAGGCAGCCAGTAGTAACCCCGACTGGACAGCAGGAAGAACAGGGAGTCCAGCCGACAGCTGGGTTCTGTTGGGAGGTGAGGTACAGGGGCAATTCCCTGAAAGGGAACCTACAGGAAGACTCTGTGTGTGAAGAAATGCTTGCTTCTTGCTGGATTGGGAACTGGGCAGTATAAAACACCCAGAAGTAGACAGTCCTTGCAGAGTAGTTCTGGCTAGCAGTACAAGTAGACCAGCCCTGAAGAGGCTGAGCCTCAGACAGGTGTCAAGGGAGATTAGCATGAACATTCTGGGAAGATATAGCTGAACTGCTTGATTCTCGATTGTAACTTTTTGAACTCAATTCTTTCTTTAACATATATGGTGTTTTTTCGCCCCAGCAACTAATTCTGCTCGTGATGTGCACAAAAAATAAGGCCTGGGAATGGCAAACTCATTCCCATATTGGAAGGAAGCAATGACTTCTGGGAAAAAGGCCAATGTTGCCTGTGGCTTATTATTCTAACCAAAGCTTTTTCTTAAAAAAAATCCCCTGTTTAAATGACTCTTATAAAAAGTCCAAAAGTATTCCCCCATACCTCCTTTTAAAGGCTCCATTTTCTAAAAAAAAAACCCCATGCTTAAAAGACCCTTACAAAAATTCCACGACTATTCCCCCAAATCCCCTCCATACATCTGTTCAGACCACCCCTGTTAATCTGAGGAAAATTTAAATGCATTCTTGCATTCTCGAAAACAATGTTCTGGAGAAGTGTTTAATAAGCTTATTTCATTTACATCGCACCCAGTACAGTTATGTGAGCAAATGAGGCAACTCCAAATGGGAATAAAAATTACAGTAAAAGGTATCACACCAACCTGTCCAGGGTGTATTCCTGCCTCTCGCCCAATGCATGCTGGGATAGCTCCAGTACCTCCCGAGACCCTGACCAGGATAAGCAGGCACAGATGATGGATGGATGGTATCACACCAAGGCTGTATTTTTATTTTAATAGTGACAGAAATGAGCTACATAAGCTTTTACATATTCCATAATACGTATGAAGGTTTTACTTATTCCACCGAACTACCAGTTGAGAAATACTTAACAGTTGAGATTTTCCATAGCAAATACATCTACAGGTAATATTACCTAAAATACTGGTTGGAGGAACCCATTGCACGTTTACAAGTACATTTCTGAGTCCAACAGCACCCAAACTTTTTGAACGGGGAATGAACACAGAATGAATACAAGGCTACAGAAATTCAAAACTCACCCTCACCCATTCTATTTAAACAGATTAAGCCAGTGTCGTTCACTGACACACATAGAAGTAACATACAGGGATCAAACAATAAAACTTTTCTTCTGTTCTTCCCAATCCACAGACTTTGCAAAGCTCCACTGGCCATGCAGTTACTTCATCATTATCTGAGAATAGCGATAACTTTTCTAAATATTGGGAGTAAAAGCAGGTCGATGTGGATTGATTTGTTGGGACCAGTTGGGGAAAGGGTGATCTAAGGTGATGTTGCCATTCTCTTTGGTCACGCAGCATATTATTTTCCTGTCGTGTGATTGGCCAAGACACGTCACTTATCTACCAATCAAAAAAAGAGTAAGATCTGCACATGAGGAGAAAACCAATCTATTACTTGCATCCATTTTTCAAGGTGTTGAGCTCAGAAAAAAAACCCAAAAAGAACTAAAGTATATGTAAACAGCAAAATGTGGGGTTAAATTTAATATGTAGATGAGAGCTTGATTTAAAGGGCTGCAATGCAAACGGTATTGGTGAAAAAGATGTCCAGATTAGGAGACACCATGTTGATGGTAACAGCTGCAGTGTGGGGCAGCCGCCTGTGTAGGATTCACACGCAGGATTGTAGTCCCTTACATTACATCTGGTGGAGTTGACTTCCTGGATTTTTGTTTCAGGGACCTCAACCTCATGTTATCTATTTATTTATTTTAAAATATCTTGATTTCAAAAATACAAAAATGCTAATAGTGCTAAGAACTGAGATAGGAACATTGTGTCCATATACAATAACAGGTTTTATATACTACATGGCCAAAAGTATGTAGACACCTGATATCTCATTCAAAATTATGGGCATAAGTGAGGTTGGGCACTGATTGGGCGATTAGGCCTGGCTCGCAGCTGGCTTTCCAACTGATCCCAAATATTTTGGATGGGGTTGAGGTCAGGGCTCTGTGCAGGCCAGTCAAGTTCTCCCCTACCGTTCTCGACAAAACCACTTGTATATGGATCTTGCTGTGTGCGGGGGCACTGTCATGCTGAGACAGGAAATGGCCTTTCACAAACTGTTGCGGAAGCACAGAATCATCTAGATTGTGATTGTATGCAGTAGCAGTAAGATTTGCCTTCACTGGAGCCAAGGGGCCTAGCCCAAACCACAAAAAACAGCCCCAGACCAAGGGGTGTCCAGATACTTTTGATCATATAGTGCATTTTTCACAGAATTACAAGGATATGCATAGCGTTAGTTTGCAGTATGGCACTTCATCTACATATTATAAAATCAATACCCCTCTTGCCTAGTGTGGAAAGAAATGAATGCGTTGTAAATTGTGCTGTATTCAGAGTAACAGTTTTCATAAGGTGTCTGAATCAACTTACACAATTTCATGATTATAAAACATGTTCGCTCCTCTACTCATCACCTGACCTGGAGCATAAGGTAGTGGAAAGTGCGAAGAGAGGAGTCTTATGCCCCTTTTCCACTGTACGGCTGGAGTCAGGCTTGTTTGCTTAAATTTCAGGATCTTTTATAGCGCTGTCCCTTACTGGCTCACAGGCTGTGGGAGGAGCTGTCTAGATGCCCAGTTATGTCTACGTGACTGGCGCTGACGCTTAACCCCAGGGAAGGAGGACAGAAGGAGTGTGCTGTCATCACTGACCGAGGCCAACAAGCAGAGGTAGATCAAAGAAATGTGGATTCTCGCCTGTTTGAGAAAACGCTCAGTCTTGTTCTGTGGAGGAGGTCCAGGCGGTTGTCTCCGTCTGTGTGGCGTGGCGCGCCACAGACAGCTCTGGGGGCGGGGCTTCCGTTCCAACCGCAGGTCAGCCTGCTCTGGCTCCAGCCCACGCTAGCCAGGTCCGGGCTCTACAGTGGCAAATGGGCATCCGTAACTGCTTGACTTGGACGCTGTTGATGAGGTTGTTTTCCTATGGGGCGACGCCCCACTGCGGTGGGTTTGTGGGGGAGGGGGGGTGGGGACAGGGCATCCCGGGACAGCTGACCTAGCCCTCGGCTTGCAGCATCTCCTCAATCTCCCGGTCCCAGTTGTCATCGCGGTTCTCAGACTCCGCCACCACCTCGTACTCCTGTAGCTCCCGCTGAAGCTCCTTCTCCCAGTCAGCAGTCTCGTCTGAAAGGGAGAAGGCACAGAGGATCAAGTCTCACGCATTCCCAGGTCAAAATAATCTCGCCATATTCACTGGGCTGGTTTTCATGGCTCTTTTTACACCAACAGGAAAGTGGGGTGGTAATTTAAAATGTCAAAGTTTAATTAAACATTAAATTAATTAAATTAAGCATTGTAACCACACCACACAAGCATTTTCCAGAAAAGTACAGCTCAAAAAGTAATAACATTTTTTTTTAAAAACAACTCCTTATCGTTCTAGAAGGTTGCTATAGAAATGCACACAGAGACCATGCTGAAAGGTTTAGTCATTGCTCAGCCACACCTGCCGGTGACCCACACAGATCAACTAAGATTAGGTGAACTGGACTCATAATAATGACATCACCACACACACTGTGTTGTTTTATCCTTCTTTGCACATCAACCAAGAACTGGGGTGGGACACTGAAATGCCAGTGATGAAATTCAACACAGTGACCTCATGCTTTGATTTACTTCTCAGTTCATCTATTAGCTTAATTTTGTACAGCTTAAAATGGGGGTTAAAACTCAACAGAAAAACAGCTGTTTCTGTAAAATGGCAAAACACATAAACGCATGTAAATACCATGAAATAAAAGCTGATTGCCTGTACTTTTGTCTCGTATTCATCTTTTGATCTCAAATCCAAATGCTTTAAGCATACGTATTTGGATTTGAGATCAAACGATGAAAAGCAAAAATAACAACCGTTACCATACCAATTACCTGCTCCCTCTGGCTTTGCAGTTCAGGACTGCCAGCCACTGATTGCCTGCATTCCTGTGTGTACTCAGCACGTGTCCTAGAGGAAGACGCTTCTGCAGCTTTCTTACGCTCTACTCAAACCCATAATATTCCAAGGAGGAGAGGAAGGCTGAAGGGGTTTCCCTCCAGCCAATCAGCTGGCTCGGCACCTGGCTGTAATTAAGAGGCGCAGATGATGCAGTCCCTCCAGGAGCTGGGCTGAGGAGATGCTCTTTTTTTACGTGTTCCTGGAGTCACCTCCAGTGGCCAGCTTCCTGCTCATTACCCCGATATGACCTGGAGTCACCTCCAGTGGCCAGCTCCCTGTTCATTATCCCGATATGACCTGGAGTCACCTCCAGTGGCCAGCTTCCTGCTCATTACCCCGATATGACCTGGAGTCACCTCCAGTGGCCAGCTCCCTGTTCATTATCCCGATATGACCTGGAGTCACCTCCAGTGGCCAGCTTCCTGCTCATTCCCCCAAAATCTACCTTTAAGCCCCGGATCTAGTGTGGGGCTCACCGTCTGGGGCGGCCTCCTCAGTCTTCTTCTCCAGCACCAGCTGCTCCATCTCCTTGCGCAGGTCCTCCTGGTTGAAGTCGCAGGAGTCGAAGGCGTCGCTCACGAACTCCGACACGCCGGGGCTGGTGGATATCTCCTCATCCTCGTGCTGCCATGGTGGAAATGGTAGTATTGGAGAACACGTGCTGCCGACCTTGCATTCAACATATCAGCTACATGACCTTCAAATTATGAATGACCCTTGCGTTACTTACACATCTTGAAGGACTGGGTCATAATGCCTCAAAATAAATGTCGGCTAAAAGCCATGTTTTTGTCTGGCGATGAGATATCAGTGGATTTGTTTGTAAGATGTTGAGAGCACATTCTTTCTTAGAGGCCTGCAGGGTTGCCAGCAATCTATAGTTATTTTTTTCAGCTCATAATAAACAGCCTTCAGTTACACTCAGTATAAACAGTAATTATCAATAATAGTACATGATGCCCTTTAAAACATACAGTTCTGCTTTTCCAGGAAATGGTCTAATGAAATATCTGTAAATAATATGTCCCCTCCATTACGTTACACGTAGTCCTTTGACCGCAGCCAACAGCAGTTAACAAGAAATGCTGCAATCTCACCAAAGCTAGAAACAAGATATATTTTTCAGGAAGAACGGCAGCCCCCATTAATGAAAATATTACCTCCTACATTTGAGTGAACTGTCTGTAGAGTGTAAACTACAACATTACATTTTAATCATCTCATTAAATATGTGTGACAATAACTGAGTCCAACTGTTGTTGGATTCAACATGAGGTTGATTGCAACTGTGGATCACACACCTGTTAACTGAACTGCACTTACAGGAAGTGACAGACTCAATCTTCAACACTTGATCTTCTCAGATCACCCCCTTCTGACTCACTTATGCAACCTAGCTTAGGCTGCTACATGGCAGTTAATGATGAACTGTGAATTTATTATGACCACTGAATGTTTTTCTAGTGAACGTCCTGCTGTTCAGGAAGTAACAGCTGAGAAGAACACTGCATAAGGACCAGTAAAGAAGGCTGTCTTTTTCAGCTGAACATAAAAACACCTGTTGCACTGACACATCACACATTCTTTCTGGGGTGCCTTTGATTGGCAGAGCGCAAGAAAAAACTTTTTCGACATGAGTCGAAGGGGAGGGAAAAGTTTGGAGTTCCTCAAACACTCTCACAATCCTCTGTGAAATGTTCTGTGGCATGACCCCCCCCCCATCCTGAAAAAGTACAATCCAGCTGACAGACACACCAATCAGAATGATGCAGACTCCCTTTCAGAAAGTTTTCACTTACTTCATTGGCCTTTGCCGTCGTTTTGATGGTGGTGGGAGGGGTTTTCGGCATGATGTTCTCTGTGTCACATGAACATTAATGTCAGAACAAACCACAGCACTATTTGCACATGAGCGGCTTGAAAATAGTATGAACTTAGAATGGATAAGTAATAATGGAAAAAAAACACATAGTTTACAATCCATACCACATTGATAGTATGTCCAGGCTACAATGCTACAATGACAGATCCTCAATCAATACAACAGCAGAGTGGTTTGTCTAAACTAAAAGAGCAACTATCATAAGCTTTCAGCTAACAAAATTTGGTACTTGGGCCCTGAACAAACGCATTAATTACACTAGATAAGGAAGGGGCAATTCAATAAAAGCATCTGTGATGTAAGAATGGGGGAAAAAAGACGACACTCAGTATTACTATTCGTATCATTGCCTCATATAAGTAGAATACCATTTTGAGTGCCATCTGTAAATGCTGCAAGGTGACTTTGAGAGTGCAGAATGATAACTGACAAATAAAACGTATTGCCATTGTTATTAGTACCTGTCAGGTGCACATTTTCAGGGCTAGCACCGCCCTTGTCCTCCTCCACCTTCTCTGCAGCCTGCTGCTGAGCTGCCAGGGCCGTGAGCTGGGCGGACTGCTTTATGAGGGAGACGCGGTAGAAGTAGTTCCTCCAGAACGCTGCCTCCTTCACGCTGAAATGACCGGCCAGATTTACAACATTACTGTCTTTGTCACGGGCCTTCGCAATCTTTTCAACCTGCTCTCTACATGAAGAGCCGCTCAGCTCGGCTTCCGGAGGAGTTCAAATCCTGAAATTGGCCTGCTCTCCCTACCAAAACTCTCAGCTCTTGAGAGAAAGGCTAAACTGGCTCTGTCAAGGAGATGAGTACATGCCTGGTCAACTGCCTGGTCCTGTACTGGGTTTCAGAGAGGCATTGGGCCCCAATGCTTGCCAGCTTTGCTCCCAAAATCAGATTACTTGGTCCCATGACTTTTCAGTTACATTTTAAGGAAAAATACTGGCATAATTATGAGAATAAAGCTATGATTTCAAAAGACCACAAGGCTACTTCTTGTGATGAGGACATGAACTCCATCACACACGGCCCTTCAGTTGTGAACATTTGTGACACTGTGAACGTGCAAGATGTGTAGCCACAACCACACTCAAAATACTTACTGGGGATGAAGTCAGATAGTTACACACAAAACGCTCTGTTTGAGGACCAGGTTGAAAGGTCACCAATAAAAATGCTTACTGTTTGGGGACCAGGTTGAATGGTCACCAATAAACATGCTCACTGTTTGGGGACCAGGATGAACGATCATCAAAAAACATGCCCACTCTTTGGGGACCAGGATGAAGGATCATCAGAAAACATGCTCACTGTTTGGGGACCAGGATGAAGGATCATCAGAAAACATGCTCACTGTTTCGGGACCAGGATGAAGGCTCATCAGAAAACATGCTCACTGTTTAGGGACCAGGATGAAGGCTCATCAGAAAACATGCTCACTGTTTGGGGACCAGGTCGAAGCGCATCCGGTTGAGAAGCTCGTCCTCCTGCAGCATGACCAGAGCAATGGGGAACATTTGGTCAAAGTCAAAGTGGAAGTGCACCCCAGCAGGGGGGTCCCGCAGGAAGTTCCTCCTGTCCTGAAATGGAAAAGAAGAACTAGCCGTGAGCACATCACAAAATGACACACAACTTAAAATCTGCAAGCAATTTCCATTCGAGAACGTAAGGATACAGGGACCCAGGTGAGACGCATTCCATGCAGCTCTAATTAACGTAATCAGAGAGCAGAACTCAGCAGATGCTCTTAGAAATCAATTACCTACAGCCTGGTTCAGGGCACCCTGCCAAGACTGTATCCATGGATACTCACCGCTGATAAGGCCAAGATCTGTTGCTGTATTGTCTCTTCCTCACTGTAGCCAACCCAAGGAGGCACTGCTGCATCTAGTACAATGAAAATGTGGACACTTTGTTTGGTAAGTGTTCTCCAGCTTTTCTGTGTGTGTGTGTGTGTGCGCGCGCGCATGTGCATGCAGGCGCATGTGTTTTATCATCTCATGTTGATAAGATAAAATTCCACGACTCACCTGTCTTTTTTGCATGCTTCTCCAGGACAAATTTTTCCTGTTCTTTCTGAAAATCCCCGAGAAATGTCTGGGGGGATGGGGTTGAGATGCATTTGTAAGATGAGAGATACAGTTCGGTAGTTTGTGCATTTGAAACAAAACAGAAAGTAGGAATGCTTCATACTGTATATTGATTTTTACCATAATAGTAATAGTACCATCAGCATTTCTATTATGGCTTGCCAGGACAGTTGTAACACAGAACATAATACAAAACACAACTTAGTTTCCGAAAAATTAAAAACAAACCTTATCAATTATCACATCGATATTTCCCTCTTCCACACTTTTCTTGATAGTCTGCGCTGTCTCTGTCACCGACTCGGATATCTTCTTTGTAGCAGTGGTTGCAAAATTATACAGGTAACCTGGACAAAAAATAATACGCTGTTGCTCATTTCCATTTGCAACCATCTTAGATGGGAATCACGTATCTTCCATACCAGAAAGATAACTTAATTGACAACAGCTAAAGTCTGCAGAGGTACAAAGAAAGAACTACGTCAAGAATGCAATCAAGTGCTGGAACCAAGTGCATAATTATTGTTTGAATATTGAGGGGTTGAAATTCATAGTCCCCAATAACTGTAATCCTCTAGGGAGGTCAGGGGGCATACCTCCCTGGAAGAAATGTCTTAATGAAAGCTGTCAAATGATCGTTTTTGGTTAATTCTAAGGGTAAGATATTTCAAACCAACATATTGCGAGGAAGAACCAAGTTTGGGAACCACTGCCATAGAGCGTACACAGGAACTGCAGAGGATAGGAGAGGCCAGGCGATAAAGCTTAGGAAGTGGTGGATCTCTACAGCGCAAGTTGAGGGCAAAGAGCTTGCTGCCCATTGAATTCAATGTAGAAAACACTGGTCCAGAAGTCTTTGGAAAATAATGTTTTTTTTTTTTTTACAATCTGATTTTCATATGAAACGTAAAGTTCGTAAATCAAGTTTCAAAATACAAGTGGGAAAGTTTTATTTTGCCTTCAAAAGTATTATATTCCCCATTCGCTTTAATGAGACATCCAATGTTTTGCACCCCACATGCGCAGTGCAGACTTACTTCCGGGACTTCACAAGCTTTGGTTAGCTGGAGACAAGCTCTATGTTGCTATACAATAGTACTATCCAGCAAACATTTGCAGAATATCACGTGGCAGCTTTCCAGGCAAGCAATAGGCAGTTATTTATCTTCTCTACTGTATTGTGTCTTTCTAAAGCTTCCTGTGAATTTCTGTTAGTTTGCCATTTGACAGCACCATTTTAGTCGTAGTGAGCCATTTTGACTATTTTGAAATTATTTCACTCGATAGCCAGCAAGCAAATCTCTTGAATATAGTTTGCCTAAATTAATGCGTACTCAATAGACAAAAATAGTGAATGCACATCCTTGTTAGCCAATTTCCATGACAGCTAAACTTCAAAGTTATTCTTCTCGACAACCAGCTTACCACTAATCACAGTGAATGATAGCTACGTTAGCTATATCAGTGAGGGTCATATATTTGCTAAAATTTAGAATACTAATATAAGCAATCTGATCTTGTATCTTTGTCGCAAGCAAAATCGGCAATGCGAAATCAAGTAGATGAAAGAAAAGCTTCCAAGTTAGCTAAA
Source organism: Anguilla anguilla (assembly GCF_013347855.1). Classification (NCBI taxonomy): domain Eukaryota; kingdom Metazoa; phylum Chordata; class Actinopteri; order Anguilliformes; family Anguillidae; genus Anguilla; species Anguilla anguilla. The sequence goes on along the minus strand of NC_049215.1, from coordinate 24,981,100 downwards.
TCGACTCACCGCTAAAGCCTTTAGCTTGCAGGAGAAGTTGTTGAGCTGGAACCTCTTCATCCCCCCGCACAGTCACCTCTTGTTTTTCAACTTCACTTTCTTTTGGTTCGGCTGTCTCCGCTTCTAAGACAACATCGCCGGGTTCATTCTCCACTGGCTTTGCGGCTGTCTCTAGTCCTAGCCACGTCCCCCAACCCTTGAACATTTTCGTTCTAAGAACCGTCCACTGTTTAATTTAATAACAAAACGATCGCCTTGACTCACTTTTGCCTTGCTCCAGTATGAAGCTGCACGTCACCAGGAAATACAGGATATGTTGTAACGATTCAGATTCTGCGCAGAAATACTGATCTCTACCTGAAACGGATGGCTCAGGCTAAGTCGCCGATATGCATACATAACAGATTTGTGAATTTGCATTGCATCTGCACAGCCCTGATCAATTCACCAGTTAACCCAGCTGTGTTCTTGTTTAAAAGAATACACCATATTATACCAAAGGCACTGCTTTGCAAAAAATAAAACATTTAATAGCCAGTTGAGTAGCTTAAAAGAAATACATCTCAATGCATATAACAGTACATATTATTGTTAATTTTGTCATTAATGCTGGATGCCGTCTGCAATTGTGGTGGCCTACGGCGATCATCATCAGCTGCGGCAGAAGAAATCGACTGTATCTTTTCGGTCGGGCGTAGTTTGCAGTTAAGATTTAACACGTGATAGCACGTTTAACCCACTAGATGGAAACGTTGCATCGCAAAAATAAACATTCTTCTGCAACCAGTTGTCCACACACACCCGCATGCCCATCTGAAATGTGCAGTCATTAAAACGGTAGCATTATTCTTAGATCTGTACGAGAGCGTGTCTTATACTTCATTTCCCAGTGATCGAAATTCTTTCACTGTAAAAAAATATCCCATGAAGCAACATTTAATGGAGTTCCAAAGAGGCCAAAGGCTCATTGTCCGATTTGCAGGTATATGGTCGCAAATACTGCAAAATTATTTCATGCAGTGTCAAAAATTATAAACATATGCCAAACAGAAGCAAACTGGGCAGCAGTGGAGTATAACAGTTAGCGAACTGAACTTGTAACCCCAATGTTGCATGTCTGATTCCCAGTGAGGACACTGCCATTTCAACGAGGTAACATTTCTTTTCGCCTCGGTGATGCACACATCACTGTGTTAAACAGTTGGCAACAGACATACGGCTTGAGGGCTCCGAGTCTTGCTATGGGAAAAGTAAAATGTAGTCGTTGCCAGTAGAGGACGCACAAGCCCTTGTTCAGTGTAGATCTCCCAGATGACTATCCCATATCCCATAGTAGTTACAGGTGGTTTGTTGACGCCAAGCCCCTGCTGGCCGTACCAGGTAGCTACCTCAATCCAATTTATGTTTTCCTAGGCACATTAAGAGCAGGATAGCTAGTTACGTAGTTATTTAGCATGTGCCAAATTGCTTTTCAAAATTCATTTTGTCAGTTAGGGGAAATATAAATTATTCGGGAAAACAACGACTGGCTAGCATTGAGGCAAAACTGATTGTGGAGTTCTGGAGTTACGTTAGACTATCGACGAAGCCAAATGCTGTTGCCAGACTTAGCGCGCTAGCTGGTCAGGAAACCTCATTCTACCCGTTGATACAATAGGTTGGGGGAAGAGGATCTTCAGGGAGGAAGTAGCTAACATTAGCTAAATTCCCAAATTCACTATCCACTGCAATGGATGACTGGAAGAATACGTGCGGATTTGATGTATCTTAAGGTGGGGGGAACCCACGCTGGACTGATGTTTTGGGGTAAACTTAACAGTTTTGCGCTTTTACTATGAATGGGAACTTTGCTTAATACTAGCCACATACGACTGTGGAAAACTGCTAGCAAGAATGATAGCTTAGTAACTAATGTTAGCTGGTTAACCGGACACAGTTCCACTGATCTTACTAACGCACGGCTTAATGTTAAAAAGGAACTAATATAACCAACAAACCTCGCGTCGAGTTACAATTGGTATTTAATTGCTGATGTCGTTAACTGAATTTGACAGCTTCACATCTCTCGGATACGGGTGATTTGCCATATTGCTGGAAAACTGTTTCTAACGCATTTCAGTGCTTTATCGTGACTGGAAAGCACTTTTGGTTGCGAGAAATAAACAGGGATATTTTTTTCCTACATCAAATGAAACGCAAGACTTTAGAGAAGATTTGAACAAGCCCTGACACTATGCACACGTCTGTGGAGCGCAGATCTGATCCTAGATTTACAGCTAGGGAACACGAACCCCCTCAGGAAAGTCTCTCGCATAAAGCGGGGATACTGGGGCCTTTGGAGCCGAAGGTCAGCGGTGGGGATGGATGGAGGCTGGTTGATGTGTTACTCACCGGGGGTGCGCCGTGGGGGTTCAGCCTGAAAGGTGGCTTGGAGTACCACGAACCCCTCATCATAACCAAGGTAAGGAGATCATCGGGGACTTACACGGCTCCTAAGTGATATGGAGCACCAGTAGTACGGCCATTCGAAATGATGTCACAACTTTTCTGGCTAACCAGCACGTTAGCTGAGTGAGTGGCGTTTGTTAGAGTGAACGTCTAGCATATTGGTCAATAATGTGTGTGTGTTTATCTATTCAGTGATAATGTCACGACCTTTCAAACGTGGGAGTGTGTTGGTAATTTTATACTATTGCAGTATGAATGGCAGGAGTGTGTTAGTGTGCGCGTGCCTTTTCAAGCCCTGATATACCCCTTTGTAGCACTCCCACTGTTCCCCATGATAGTCTGTACACAAAATATGGAATCCTTGAACTGGAGGACAAGACATAAACATTATTCCTTTTTTTAATTTGTGGGAGGAAAATGCTAATCCGTTAAAAAAATTTAATGGGTTTCCACCTCCCAAGTAGATAGAGCTGTAGTTTGTTTCTGAGGTTATCTCACATTCACAAATCTTTTAAAAATAAAAATGTGGTTGAGGATGTTTTAGTGTGTGCTCATTGTCCAGGTATGTTATTCTAACCTTACATTGCACTGTTCCTGCAGTCTCCCATTTCCATGTTACCCATTTGTCAAAAAGCATATCACTGTGTACGTGGTGTTGTGTACATAGACGCAGTGTTCATAGCTGCATTTCAAGGTGATATTTGGTATGAGGTTTAAATATGTAGGCAGGGCATTAATAGTACTCTGTTGCAATCATCTATGGAAATGACTGCTGACATTGTCTACTGAAAGCTCAGTGGGTGGTGAACGGGGCTTATGGCCACTAAGTCAACATTACACATCCTTTTTTTCCTCATAGCTCAAAGTGACATCACTGTCATGCGCCAGATTTCTGATATACCCTGTCTCGACTTACAGGCTTGCAACCGAAAAAGGTGCAGAAATCATACTCAGGGTCTCCTCCCAGATTCACTCCAGCCAGTGAATTTGAGGCAGAAACAGCACATTGGTTTGTTGTGTGGCAATGCAGTTTTCTGTTGCGTGAACACCTGCTTCGATGAAAGCGCTTCAGGTAGTTGTGCTGAGCAAAAGTGGCCTAGCTGGTCTGCAGGTGAGCTTTCTCATGAATTGGTAACTTATTCTGTAATCACATTCATACAAAGGAACAAGCCAGCAGGTTCAGGTGGTGCTTCTACCTGTTTGTAGCAACATGCTGATGCCCCCCCCCCCCACACACAGGCTTTTAGAGATTTTAAATATATCATGAGTCATTCAGATTTCACTGTATAAGTTCTCTTGGAATGAACAGGAAGGCAAGTTCATGCTGGCGGGTATTGTGAAATCACAATGCACATGAAAACAAGTGTTCCTTATGAGACGAAATGCAGCCTAATCCAGTCTGGATGGTACATCCTGTGACAGTTTTTTCCTTGATTTTCGGGGTGCGTCGTTCACATATCTTGCAGGACTCACAGTCCGTGCCGCTGGGGAAAGAGGGGGATTTAGACCCATGCTTTTCCACACCCTTCCCTGCCCTGATGATGTCATCTGCCTGTTAGGCCATAGAGTTTTCAAACGGCTGGCTGTGCGCTCAGAGCCTCTCACTCTAGAATGTTCTTGGCCTGCAGCGAACCCAGGCACTCCTCAGAGGAACGTGGTTAAACGGACGGGCAGGGTTCCCACTGCTGCCTCTATATGACTTTACTAGAGATCAATGATGAATATAACCTCACTGGATAATTAATGGAAAGCTCTGTTGCGCAGTTTTCCTTTTCTGTTTGAGTGCTGTGTTTCACAAGGGAAAAAGTTATTTTGCCTTTAACATGTCCCGGCACGTGAAGAGCCATGCTTTTTTGTAATAGCCCAGTCATAGTTCTGTGTGTGTGTTTACACACATTGGCTGCTTGTGTGAATGTTGATCATTGGTTGGACCTCAAGACTCTGGCCAATCACTTTTGTGCACCTAGGCAGGGCTACATCTTTCCTGTGCTCTCCCCAAACCCAATTAGCCTTAATGATGGGGTGTTATGGTGGGTGGTGGGGCTGGGCTTTGCTGCTGCAGTTTGCTTTCTCGCCTATCACCATGGGGCATGTTGAGTCAAAAACTTTGCACCTTGAGATTGGCGTCAGCGAGATAAAAACAGACCTCATGAACAAGGGCAGGAGTTAAGATTCAGGAGCTGCTGGAGGTGGCAGTTCTGAAGAGGCACACATAGAGGTGCTGGAGCTGATCCGTGTGGGATCGAAGATAACAGCAACATGACGTCCAGAAGACAGATAGCCAAAATGTCCAAATCCTGGCTGTCCTTTTCTGTGCTTTGGGTTATCTGTGGAGACCGGCGCTAAAACCGAAGCTGATGGGGCGTAGTACTCGTGCCTGAGCACAGCGCTCTGTGAACGAGGATTCTGGAATATTCTCCAAAGCCCTGGAGCACTAGCCGCGCTTTCCTTCAGAGCAGGGCCCGTAGAGAACTCCTCAAATCAGCACTCTGAGACAGGGCAAGGCAAAGTGGACAAAACACCACTTCAGTAGGCTATGTCTAACATATTTGCGATGATGGTCTCGTTACATAATAAAAAATATTTTTTTTGTTACCATTTCCATGCGCTGCTAGAAAGTTGTATTTTTCAGACAGACTTTCAGACTGCAAACTCAAGGGTTTAGGGGAGCGTGTTTCATCGTTTTGCATTACGGTCACCAACTGGAGAAAAAACCGATCTGCAGGTCTGTTTAGTGGAAAATGTGGCAGATGTTACAGATGCCATCATAGCCAGGATTTGAGATGCCTGACCTGAGAGAATGCTGAAGACTTAACCTGCAGCCTCCCCTCTCTGCATGCCATTTTGCGCCTGGTTGCTGTGCCGTTCTCCAGAGCTCCAGACAGAATCGGCTGGTAACGGCAGGACTGAAATCGGACCAGGTGCTGTGTGAGACACCGTTTGCTGCTGGACAGTCTCGCACCAGCGGTCTGTTACTACGCCGTTGCATCAGTACGGCATGTTCCATTATGAGCGCGTGCGATACTGCCCCGCCCACTTCACTGTGAGGGGCGTGTCAAACAGGAGCGGTTAGCCCTCTGTGAAGCTAAAGGCCTTACGCTAACAGGAGCCGGGGCGAGAGCGGGGAAAATACAGATCCCAGTCCGACACGGCCGACCTCTGGCGGCCTTACATACGCTACCACATAAAGAACATTGAGCAAGTGTTCTAGCACGAGAAGCAAACAGCGTAACCAACCAAATCTCCCCGTGGTTAATAATCAGCCCAGAAAGACCTTGCTGGTTCAGTTGTTTTTTGTTGGCAGGGGGCAGGCAGGAGAGGGGCAGACATAGCTCCTGTTTGCCATTTACCCACACTGTGTGTGCCGCTTCCATATTGACCGAATCTGAGTCCGAAGTCCTCCCCCCACTGCACGCAGAGCAGCGCTCTTTCAGCTGCAGCAAAAAAAGGGTAAATATAAGTTAAAAAATGCACTTTCACAGCAGTTTTCAGGCTGTCCAATGGGACGCTCAGAGCTAAGGTCGCTGACGGTCCGAGAGCATTAACAGCTTTAACGGCAGAGTGCGGATCACACCCCAGTGCGGGAGCCCCGTGGGAAGTTTTTGGGCATTCGGACCAGCGCTGCTGTGTCTCCGGGGCAACCCTGGGACTGGACAGAGGGGGAGCGTCTACTCCTTGCGCAGCCCAATCTGTCACGGTTGGTTACATTTTTTAACACATCTGTGCCATCTTGGGTAGGCTTGACTTTGGCCTCACCTTTCTCCAAATGACTTTTTGTGTTGATTCTGTGTTAATGACCAATAGGGAGACGGGGTTCGGGGGCTGATTGTGTCAGAACACAGTGTTCATTTCAAAGCCTTTTCTCCCAGCACTGTGCTGAGAATGCACGCGTGTTGACGCCTCTTTGAAAAGAGCTAGACGCCATGCTGATGTTTTGGGACAGTAACTCTTCAGGCCCGCTCGCCACACCCTGACCCCACACACCTTTGTGAACTGCATGTCAAATATGTTTAAAAATTTATATAGATTTATAACATTTAAAGGATGTTGCATGTTGGTTTCTTGTTATTAGCTTGTGAATCTCTCAGCAGGATTCATGATCCAATAGCAGGCTGTTTCAAAAGGGGATCCTTAGTGCTTGTGTGGAAGAGTGCTGAGATTGTGTTGATTTCGGAATTACAGATCAGATTTTCTGTGAACGGGACTAATGTGTGTAGGCCATACTGATTTGGTCTCGCCTTGTCAGGCTATGGTCTTTCTAGGGCACTACCTCATGTGTCACCCCTCCCTTTGCTGTGCGTATTATAACTAGCTGGTACATGCGGATTGTTGTTGTGCAGCTTGCTCAAGCACGCCTGGTGTGGATCATTCTGGATTCAAACCCGCAGCCACTTGGTCTTGTGTGCATACCAATGCGTTTAACACTCCCTCTGTCCCTCTCTCTTTCCTCCCACCTTCTCTCTCTCTCAGGCGCAACAAGGCCAAAGATAGGGTCCTTTAGACCCATTGAGTGCTCATGAGGGTAGAATTAACGGCAAGGTGGGTAGTGGAGCTAGCTCGTCTTCTACAAGCTGGTAAATAAAAATGTTCAAGTTTTTTTGTGGATGTGGGGCGGGGGGGCGGCGGGGGGTGTGGAGGGATGTTTATGTTCAGTGAGCTGGAATGGGGAGAAGTCTCTCTCTGTCTCTCTCTCTCTCTCTCTCTCTCTCTCTCTCAGGGTGAGAGTGGACTGCTGTTGTCATGTGGGTCTTTCCTAAAGGTGCTGAATCATTCCTGGCGTGTCATGGCGTTAGAAAAGTTGACAATCTTAGTTTCTCAGGAGCAACGCCTGCGCTAATTCAGGGAAACCTACACCTACAGGAGCCATTTCCTGTTGGTTTTTTTCCTCCCCATTTCCCCTGAAATTTTTACAGTCAGGGAAATTCCAGTGTGTCCCGTTAACCTCTGCTCACTGCCAGTACACCCCTGTGAGGCTGAGGACCATCTTATGGTGTTGCCTTGTGTGTTTCGCAGAATGTAGGCTATTCCTAGCAGTGAGCTGTGAGTCTTGCTTCTTCACAGACACTGGCAGTGTTTTAATGCAGTGCTGGTCAAGTGTAAGTACACTAGCAAACAAGCATAGTGACACAGTGTGATCACCGTGTTCACAGTTTGATTGTGTGTGTGTGTCTTATGATTACCCAGGGCATATTACTTTAAAAAGCCAGTTTCCTTTGTGTAAATATGTTTAATATCAGTCCTGCAGCTTCTTTAAATTAGCTAAGACAATGCAGCATTAGTCTGCCAACTGTGTCACTTCTGATCAGGCTATTGGGCTGTTTAATTGGACATTATTCATCTTATATTTTGTATCTTATAGGCTATTACTCGGATGTTCTGGTTGTCCTGTAAATTAAGTGTTTTCTTTTTTAACTGGAGAGAGTGCGAGTGAGAGTGGACAGGGAGTGATATAGATGTGGAGAGAGAGGAAGAGTGGGACAGAGGCTGCTGATACTGTCAGGCGCTCCGTTAGAGTGGCGGGGGGAAGCGCTTGTCTTCCTGGACTCAAACAGATACGTCGGCGATAGACCTGAGTAGCGACGCCCGCTCTCACTGGCGTCTCTCGCCAAGCGTCAGTTGTCCACCCGGGCTGTCGCTTGTCCTCCGCGATAGACCGCGCGCCGTTCAGAGTGACGCGGGTCTGACAGCCGGAGGGAAGTCTGTTTCCGTGGCGATTTCAGAGCAACTGAGAATTTTAGTCGGAGACTTCGGTCATTCCCGGTTTCGCTCAGAACCCGCTCTGAGGGTGCGTATGCTTACACTTACATGTACAATGCTTTTATACAGCTGGATATTTTACCGAAGTAAATTGAGGTTGAGTACCTTGGTCAAGGGCACACCAACAGCGACACACCTGGGAATCAAACCTGCAAGCCTCTTGAGTTACAAACCAAACTCTGCCCCATTATCCTGCACTGGTCTGTTTAAAATAGTCTCTACCCATCGTGCCTCATTTTTCTCTGAAGAAAAACCGTGATAATTCTGATCATAGCAGAAGGGATTTATTGCTCATCAAACGGGGACTGGATTAAAATTCTCACACACTTCCCTCTGGCCCTCAGCTTTTGCAAAGGTCTCTGACTATTAACGTAAACCCTCCTTTAAATAAATCCGCCTCCCACCCACTATCATTTCATTTCCGTTCACTTGATTCCTATTAGACCTATCCACTTATATTCATTAGCCTATATTTTTACTGGCCCTTTCGGGCAGTTGGCCTTGCAGCAGGGTTTGGACTGACCAGCAGACATATGGCTTTACAGTTGGAGCCAGTTGGAGTTAGAGTTTTGCCAACGGCCAAATTTCAGCTGCCCCCATCTGGTATATGAAACAAGATGGCCGTGAGAATTATAATTTAAGTGCCAGCACAGCCATTCGTGGCCTGCTGTATAATCTAGCCTATATGGCTGCGATGCCCCATGGAGGAGAAATAGAAAGTTGCCTGCCTCAGTTCTGGGAAATAAAGCTCTCCAGTGTTTTTCACGGCACATACAACTGCAAGCATGTCAAAAAATTTGGCCTTGGTACCTTATGGAATTTTGATTTGCCATGACCAAAGTGGCCTTATCTTAAAAATGATGGAATTGGATTCAAGTCCTGTTACAATAAAATAGAATAAACACAGACAACTTGGATACAACCAACATTCAAAACTTAAAAACAGTTAACAAGATCTGAAAGATAAAAATACGCAGGCCCAAAAATATCAATTAATAAAAATAATTAAAATGACATTTAAAAAACAGGCAGTTAGGCCAGCCTGTAGAGTGGTTTAGGGGTCTGGCTTTAGCAACAACAGCAAAATTGGCTGTTTTGACTTTTGACCATTTTGTTTCGTATACCAGATGGGGGCAGCTGAAATCTGGCCATTTACATACTCCGAAAAGCCATTTTGGTGACTAAAGAGTGACCAGCGATCTGAGCGGATAGGATTCCACGCTGTGGGCGGACCCCAGCTCCCTGAAGCATGATGGGAAATAACTCCACCATTTTCTTTCTTTAAAGTTGGCCTACCTATCCGGAGGAGCTTGTCAGAGCATTTGTTCACCACATAAAAACACACCTGCTTCTGAGCTGTGGAATGTGTGGCTCTAGGCCTGTGGCCTGAGTGCAGATAAATTTCACACAGAGGTTTCTGTCGGTACGAAAACAGAAACCGAATGCGCACTGTGTACCTAAGCAAAGTCTCGGTCTTGGTCTGTGAGCTCGTTTTGGCTCCGAGGACTAAGAGTGGGGCACGTCTCGGCGTTTTGTTTCTCGATTTGATGATCCAGGAGTGCCGTTTCAGTGCTTCGTATATCTGTAAATTCACTTGAAGTGTCAGGTCATGCAAATGACCACGTTCGTGAGACACTTTTGCACAGGAGTTTGTGCGAATTCCAGAAACGGATCGCCCTCCTGGAAAGGGATCTTCCGCTCTGGTGCGGCAGGGTGTGCGAATGGGAGTGGGCGGGGCCTGCTGGCCTCGCCCCGAGCCTCGGTGCGCTACGCGGTCCGTCACCTGGGCCGGGCCGCTACACTGCTCTGGAAGGACACGTGGCACGCACCATTAAGCCATTGCTGCCTGTGTTTGTGTTCTCTTTAGTATTTAACCTCTGTAGCCCTGCCCTTCTTTCACCCCTGCGGAACACTCGTTGAATAATCGTTCTGCTGTGTAATGTTCCAAGACTTGAATTCACCTCCTCTTCTTGTAACACTTGTCCCTGCCTTTTTCCTGCTATTCTATTAGCCTGTGTAAGCTGTGCTTTCTCTGTATCCTGTACAGCATCATGAAAAGCTCTTTGTAGTTAGGCTGCATGCTACCCCTGCCCCCACTTCTCTCTCTGGTTGTCTTTTATTCCTACAGGAAGCTGCCATTGCTTTAAGATGTTTATTGTTCCTCTGATCACCTGACCGGTCCACCACTATCTGAACAGCTCTTTTTTCTCTTTCCACGGAGGTGGGTGGAAGTTATTTTGGGGGCGTCTCTTTCCCTGTTGTCTATCTTTACTCACCTCTGTGTTTGAAGCCCCTCCGATTCTTCCAATAATAAACAGAGCGGTCTGCACGTACGTAGCGCATGGTCCCCCGCCGCGCAGAACATTTTTGCTGGTGTGCGTGTTTTGGCACAGCGCTGCTTGTTTTGTTCGCTCAGTTTGTTCCAGGCCTGAGGTGTGTGTGCGTGTGTGCGTGCGTGTGCGTGTGTGTGTGTATGTGTGTGTGTGTGTGCGCATGCGTGCGTAGGGAGCGTGTTCTTACAGAGCCTGTTAGAGTGTGCGTGTGTGCATGTCTGTTGGAGCTTTGCACTGCAGAATGAGTTTGAGAGCCGTTTTCCATGGCCCCCTGGCTGAGTGTCCTGTATGCAGAAGCCAGCAGCCCCAGAGCCCTCTGGGTAATCTGCAGTCCCCAGCCGTTTACTTGCACACTCTGGCCTTCTTCCACTCCTCCGCTCCACGCTGAGCCATTACTTCTATTAGAGAAATACTCCTTACCTGAGTACTGAGCAGAAGGCTGAGGAATCTTTACTCCCATTAGAGAAAGACTCTTTACTCAAGTACTGAGCAGTAGCTGATGAGTCCTTGGGCCTTGGGAACTAGGCAAGAACAGACCGTACATCTTCAACCCCTTCTGCAGAATTGAGTCTTACTCCCATTATTAGTCCATCCCTCCAGGAGAGATTAAAAAAAAACAAAAAAGCAGTTAACTCATTTGTGAGGAGTTGGTGTAATGCCTTCATAAATTACTAATGCTTTCATAATAGGTAATAAATGTTGTTTTTGAACACAGTGTTGTTGACTCAGTCACACTTTGAAGTTTGGTGCCGGAGGCCAACATGTGAATTCTGGGTATCTTGTTTTAAGTGCAGCGAGTCTCTCAAGCCTGTGTGTTTGCCTTTCTGAACGTTCAGTAAAGATTGCTTTAAAGCAAGTCTACCGACGTGCTGCATTTTCAGGCCTCAGGCCTGGCAGGAGAGCCTCTGCTCTGCCTCTGACCCTGGCCTCCATTCAGCTGCTTGAGAGGGGTCTGCTAAATGCCTGTAATGTAATGTAATGAGAGGGACCTCTCCCCATCTTACACCATGATCATCCCATATAATTGACCAATGGGGAATATCTCCCCCAGCAAAACAAAAACTGGACCAGCCCATATACACTGAATGATCCAAAATGTCTGGACACCCCTTGATCTGAGGCTGTTTTTCATGGTTTGGGCTAGGTCACTTAGTTCCAGTGAAGGAAAATCTTAACGATACAGCATACAATCACATTCTATATATGCCCGTGCTTCCCAAACAGTTTGGGAACGGCCCTTTCCTGTTTCAGCGTGAAAATGGTTTTGTCGATAACGGTGTGGAAGAACTTGACCTGAACCCCATCCAACACCTTTTGGGATAAGTTGGAAAGCCAACTGAGAGCCAGGCCTAATCGCAAAATCAGTGCCTGACCTCACTAATGCTCTTCTGGTTGAATGGAAGCAAATGGAACCAAATAGAACCAACATCTAGTATAAAGCCTTCCCTGAAGAGTGGAGTTTGTTATAGCAGAAAAGGGTGGACCAACTCCTTATTAATGCCCATAATTTTGAATGAGATGTTGAATGTCAGGTGTTCACATACCTTTGGCCATATAGTGTAGATAGTGGGTCAATACAGCCAGTCTGAAGAGCTTCTGTTTCATGTTTCTTTCAACTTTTCTTTTTTTTCTAGTGGCGGCCAGTAGGCCCAATATTGGATTGATCAGGTCCACCAGACCCAGTGGTAACATTTTTTGTATTTTATTCACCACACTGGTACGACTAATCAGGTCCCAAAATCGGCACAAAATGCAACTAAAAAGTGGAACTTTTCTGGAGCCCTGGGTCGAATGTGTAGCAGGCTGCATTTTTCTGGGTAACTATGTTGAATGGAATCCAGTACTGCGGTGGAGCTGGGGATGAGGGTGGAGAGGGGACTTGACCTGAGTCAGCAGTTCCTCTCCCTGTGGAATGCAAGTCCTCACTCAGGTTAGACTTACATGGGGGGGAGCACTCTCAGCCTATGACTGATGATTCACATGGCTTGCCTGTGATGCCCCTCAGCTCTTGTGATGGATTCAGTATTCAGCACTTTGTGGCTGCCCTCAGTGCTGCAGTAAACATGGCCGCTCAGGAGCCAATGTGACATCATCACACGGGAGCTATTTTGACATCTGCATCGGACTGGCTGCACAATTTGATGCAGAAGTCGAGAGGTTGTAAGAGGTTGATTTGAGGGGTTGTAATTACCGAGTCGTCTTTGCTCCAGTCAATTAGAGTGGATGTAATTACTTAGTTGTCTTTGCTGTAGTTGATTTGAGAGGTTGTAATTACGGAGTTGTCTTTCTACAAGTTTGCGTGTATTCTCATATTAATTTACAGATTTGTGAATCCGTTCTACAGATTTGCGACTTTTTATAACAAGATGACCTCCATGTGGTCCATCCTGACTGCCCTCCCTGACCTTCTATGCAAGGGAGTGCCTACGTTTCACTGGTTGGCATGGTGATGGCACAGCATCACTCTTTTCTAATGCCGCTGAACTGACCTCATTTCAGACTCCTGTCCCTCTGAAACGCTGTAACAGTGCATCAGCCAGCTGTGCCCCCCCTCTCCCCCGTGCCCCCCCCCCCTCCCCGCCCTGCTCTCTGTTTTTATCATTGCCCCCCTCGGCGTGGGTTCATGGCGGAGTGGTATGGCACCGCCTCCCGTCCTGTTACACAAGCACGGTGCGGTTTTGTTCTCGCCCGGCTCTGCAGGCGCTGGTCACCACCCTCTGAAGTTTTTTTTTTAGATTCATGCCTCAATGCTTATCTTTCTGTGACAAACGCTGTTTTTTACCTCGGAAATTATTTTTTCCTTTTCTTTCTTTGTGTCAGACAATGGATATTGTCAGTAGCTGCAATTTTAGAAAAAATGAATAAATAAATAATGGAGATTGCCGCTAGAATATATTTTGCATGGATGTTTTTTTAATCGACAGCTAATGAGTGTTTAGTGCTCGTTCTTTGTGGATGTAATGGAGAGGATTTAATACCTCTGTTTTATTGTAAAGTAATCAGGATCGGGAGCACACATATTTCCAAGAACAAATAAAACTTGGTATTATAGTCTGACTGCCTTTACGCATTTATGCAGATAATATGTATATTAAAATAAATATAGTAATGGTGTGTAATGTATATAGCAATATTGGCTGTGCCTGTGTGTAATAGTGTGCAATGTTGTTTAATATTGGCTGTGTCTATGTGTAGTGGTGTATATTGTATAATGTAATATTGGCTATGTATGTGTAATGGTGTATAATGGGTATAGTAATGACTCTGTTGGTCTGTTGTATTGGTGTATATTGTATGTAGTAATATTGGCTGTGTCTGTGTAATTGTGTGCAATGTGTATAGTAGTATTGGCTGTGTCCGCGTGTAATGTGTATGATGTATATAGCGCTCTGTCCCTGTGTTTGTCCCAGGTGGAGGAGGGCAGCCAGGCCTGGGCAGTCCGGCTGCAGGTGGGTGACGAGGTGGTGGCTGTGAATGAGTACCCCCTGAGCGGCTACCGACAGGAGGCCATCGGCCTGGTGAAGGGCTCCCACAAGACCCTGGCGCTGGGGGTGAGGAGGTAGGCCTCAAATCTGCTACTTACCCTGGTCTGCTTAGCCCTGCCCTCCGACTCCTGCAGGACAAGAGCTTGTTTCCACGCCAACAGCACCCATTGTGGAAGTGCGAGGCCGGGAACAAGGACTGAGTGGTCTGAGATCATGGGGGTGGGGGGGGGGGTGGGGTGGGGGGGTGTGTTTTGATTGTCCTGCTCATGGACCTGGGACCCCTGCTCTGTGTGAGCTGAGAAGCAGAATCTGTAGGGTCACCACAGGTTACGTCCTGGTCTCCGCAGAAATTGGCCAGATAGGGATGTCTTTCAACATGGCCGCCATCAGCACCGCGGCTCTCCCGCTAATAGCTTATCCTGTCATTTCAATGACCCTGATCTGGGTTCGGCCCAGCAGCTGACTTAGCCAATGGGGTGCTAGAAACATTTTTTATGCCAAGCAGTTTGGTATAGTAAGAATGTTTATCAGGCCCTGCAAGGTCATCCTGATGAGAGAGAAGGTGTTTTTGAGGGGCCCCTCCCACCAGCGAATGTGCAGCCACTCCATGCCAATCACATGACCCCGCTGCTCTTGTTTTCCGTGGCACACGCACACACGCACCGTATCGTGCAGCAGCTTGCTTCTTCGGGGCTTGTGCGTTTGATTATTTAAAGAGGAAAACTGGTTTCAGTCGTTGGTACATCAGCAAACTCACTGAATTGCTTTAACAGCCTTAGTCATTCTTTGTCACAGTGCAATTATTTGTGGGAAGTTCAGAGTCTGGAGAACTTGAGCACTGTTGATAGCCGAACGGCGTCACCGCTAAACGAACGCGGCTATGTGCGGATCGAACAGCTGGTGCCCGTCACAAAGACGGGACTTTGTGTCCCCAGAGAGGCCGTTACTAAAGTCTGGTCTTCTCAGTCCCTTTCTGAGAGGACTGAGTGTGTTTGAGTGAAGAGGTCACGTTTAACAGTAACGGTTTCATTTATGGGAATAAATAGGAAGGACAGGGGAATTTTAACCGCTTTAAATGCAAGGTAAACACGCAGAGCCCAGGTAACGAAGGACGTTAGCGATAGCGGTCAGAGTCGATGTGCTGGTGGAGCCGCAGAGGGAATGGTGGCTGTGGTCATGGGCCTGCGCTGCCGTGGCAGTAACCTGCCTGTAGTTGGATAGCTGCTACATTGAGAACAGAACCGCACTTATTGTTTTTTTTTGTTGAGGCTAAACCCCTGAGGCTAAAATATTCAAACCTTTTGTCATATTGCCATCCTCAGTGACATGGCTTATGGTGATTGTAGTCCTGTAGACATAACCACGGATGTCCAAATTAACTAGGGAGGGACTACCAATCAGTGCCTCTATTTTCAGGTGGGCTAATAATGGATATTCATATTAACTCAAGACAGCAAATCCAAAGGGTGGATGTACCTTTTCAAGGGAAATTTATACAATGTGGTTTAGCCTTTAGAGGTGCCTAAGATAAGGCTGACAAATTCAGTTAAATAATGAAGAACAAATGTACAAACTTTTGGATCTTTTAGCCTTATCTTAACTAAAAAAAACTGGGTATGTGTCTTCTCTGAGTACACTCACTAAACTCTGTGGATCTGTGCATGTCTGTTTACCACCGAAAAGGCTGAAATTAGAGCCCAGTCCATTTCTATTTAAAATGTAGTTGGACAGTAAACACGAGAAATGGATGGGTTTGGTTTGCCACCAAGTCCACGTCCTGCGTGGTTGCTGAAGTCTTTACCGCGCCTGAGCTTCGAGCGTTCCCTACCATGAGCATTTTCATAGTTTCGCCACATATGTTGTGGCAAAGGGCAGCACTTTAGCATAATGGTTAGTGAACTGGGCCTGCAACTCCATGGGGCTCCTGAGGAAGGTACGTGACCTGAATGGGCTCAGTGAAAATACCCAGCCAGATAAATGACCTGTGAGATATAAGCTGTGTAGGTCACTGTGGGTAGGAGTATCAGCTGAATGCCTAAAATGTAAATGTAATTTATGTGTACAGTAAGTCCCTTATCTTGATAGGAGTATGAATTGGTTGCGATTTTTCTGCACGCAAGCCTTGTCTGGCCCTGTTTTTTTTTTGGGGGGGGGGGGGGAGGGGGGGTGGAGGAATGTTAAATACAGGCGTAGGATTTATGCCTCTTCAGTTATGCAAGATTTTTTTTCCCATTGTTGCTTTTTCCGCGAGGATTCGGGAAGCTGGTATAGTTAGGGCCACTGAAACTAAGCGTTGGGGACAGAGGCCATTTACGGCCATAGCTATATTACGCACAGACACAGCATCCAGCGAGGCTGCAAAACAGTGTAAATCGGCAGGTCTTTACCGAGCTTATTTACAAGCCCTATAAATATCCTCATCCCTATAAACCCACGAGCCCTGCTTGTGCAATAAACTGCCATGGTATGAGCATTGAATTTTACATGCATCACAGAGTTTACAGTGCTTTGCCTTCTCTCTGCGTCAAACACTGTGTTTACTCAAAAAGTTAAAGCTCAGTGTTGTTCCAAATTCAAATCGCAGTCCATTTTTTTCTCATATAGATTAAAGAGCAGTTCCTGGCTTCACAATCAGAATTGTCAAGATTGTTTTGCAGATTGTTTAACTCTGACTTACTGACCAGAGAATCTAGCTAATGTTTGCTAAGTAGCTTGCTAATGAAGAAAAATGAATCATAATAGCTAACTTCCTGCCATATTTTAATGTGCATGTATACTAGTTAAGAAGACAGGCTGTCAGGTTTTGTGTAAATGTTCACTTTACCTTCTCATTTTAGCATTAGTAAGAAACTAAAGCTAAGAAGGATTTCTTAACAGGACAAGTGGAGTTTTGCGTGCTTGATCTGGCAGTGTAACAGCTTTGTTCACTCTGACTTTGAAATGGATCAGTTCTGGAAATGCACCTTGGTCTTGAGCCAGCGTATTGCCGGAGCGACTTTCTCTGAATGCCAGCTCCGGCTCTCGTTCGCACATGACCCCCAAATGGTGAAGTTCCAGACCAGTTTCAGCCAGGTAAAGCTGTGTGTGTGTGTGTGTGTGTGTGTATTCACAACCTGAACTGGCCAATGAAGTGCTCGTCTGCAGGTGCAGGTAGATCAGGTGAGTCTTGTTTTTTGCTCTTGGCCAGGTGCCATACTATCTTGCCAAACCATCTCTGATGTAACTGCCTGACGGCTGAAACTAAGCAGGCCTGGGCGTGGCTAGTACTCCAGATGAGCGGGGCTGTGTGTTGGTTCCTGTTGAGGGGAGGGGGGCTTTCCTTCACTTTGAAGTGAACATCAATCAGATACGCTACATAAATGTGTTATGTATGAGATTGTAAACTTCCTAGAACATGAACATAATGGAAGGTATCCCAGTGCAGCTCTCTGTAGGGAAGGAGATCCTAACAGTCTCTGTGGGAAAGAGGATCTCAGTACAGGTCTTTATAGGAAAGGGGATCCCAGCAGTCTCTGTAGGGAAAGGTATCCCAGTTTAGGTCCCTGTAGGGAAGGGGATGGCAGCACAGGGGTCCATTGGAAACAAACAGGATCACAGCAGAGGTCTCTGCAGGGAAGAGGACCCCAGCACATAGGGAAGGAGTGTGGTCAGAAAGGGTAAATTGCTGTCATTTGTATTGAGAGGAAGTGGGTGAGCAAGCCCAAAGGCTCCAAAGGTGTGTCTGTTAGCAAAGGAAGAGGATCACACCCTGCTTTGCATGATGTGTATTTGTGTAAAACTATGAGGTCGTGCTGCTGTTGGGAGGAAGAGGAAGGAGCATGCCATCATATGGTTGCATCAGGAACTATACTGTTAACATGACAATAGCGTTCTGAAGCATTGAGTAATGTAGAATCAATGTTGAATGGGCCACATGGTCCCACAAAGGAAGCGGTCATTATTGTGACATATGACACATTCTCCTCAGAATCCTGAAGATCCTCATTGGCTGACCTCGCATAGATCAAGTGATTTGAGCAATATCCTTGAAGAACCCATCATGTAGGCTATTTATGAACATGTTCAACACCTCGCTGTCTGTTTATCATTTATCAGAGCCTGGTATCGGTTTCACTTCCTGATGAAAGTCTGCCGGTATGGAAAAACAAACCTCAGGTGAAGTGTCCCATGTACCATGTACACAGTGAGGTCATAGCCCTTACAAGCACACACCTGCTTAAGAAATGCACAGCACATTCCTGGATTTTATTCTGGGTCTGGATTCTATCAATGTTTGCCCTTAACATTCATTTTTAAATAGATGCACGTGTTCTTTTCTTTCAAGTGCAAAAAGAAAACTTTTTTAACATGCATTTTGGCAACCTTTGAACTCTCTCGCTTCGTTTTGAGAAGTTCGTCATGTAACATTTGACTATTTAACTGTGAGTCAGAAAGGCAAATGCTAGCTGAAGGCCATTGTCGATTCGACAGCTTGTTTTTCAGGAGTATCTCCTTGCAGGAGACACCAGACACTTAAAATGGAGCTCATAGTCTAGTTAGACTGACTGAGAGCTAGGCTGGAGTCACGGCTGGATCAGACTGACTGACTGAGAGCTAGGCAGGAGTCACAGACTGACTGAGAGCTAGGCTGGAGTCATAGCCCAATCAGACTGACTGACTGAGAGCTAGGCTGGAGTCACAGACTGACTGAGAGCTAGGCTGGAGTCACAGACTGACTGAGAGCTAGGCTGGAGTCACGGCTCAATCAGACTGACTCACAGAGCTAGGCAGGAGTCACAGCTGGATCAGACTCACTGACTGAGAGCTAGGCAGGAGTCACAGCTGGATCAGACTCACTGACTGAGAGCTAGGCAGGAGTCACAGCTGGATCAGACTCACTGACTGAGAGCTAGGCAGGAGTCACAGCTGGATCAGACTCACTGACTGAGAGCTAGGCAGGAGTCACAGCTGGATCAGACTCACTGACTGAGAGCTAGGCAGGAGTCACAGCTGGATCAGACTCACTGACTGAGAGCTAGGCAGGAGTCACAGCTGGATCAGACTCACTGACTGAGAGCTAGGCTGGAGTCACTGCCTAATCAGACTGACTGACTGAGAGCTAGACTCAAGTCACAGCTGGATCAGACTCACTGACTGAGAGCTAGACAGGAGTCACAGCCCAATCAGACTGACCGACTGACTGAGAGCTCGGATGGAGTCACAGCTGGATCAGACTGACTGACTGAGAGCTAGGCTGGAGTCACTGCCCAATCAGACTGACTGACTGAGAGCTAGGCAGGAGTCACTGCCTAATCAGACTGACTGACTGCGAGCTAGGCTGGAGTCACTGCCTAATCAGACTGACTGACTGAGAGCTAGACTCAAGTCACAGCTGGATCAGACTCACTGACTGAGAGCTAGACAGGAGTCACAGCCCAATCAGACTGACCGACTGACTGAGAGCTAGGATGGAGTCACAGCCTGATCAGACTGACTGACTGAGAGCTAGGCTGGAGTCACTGCCCAATCAGACTGACTGACTGAGAGCTAGGCAGGAGTCACAGCTGGATCAGACTCACTGACTGAGACCTAGGCTGGAGTCACAGCCCAATCAGACTGACTGACTGACTGAGAGCTAGGATGGAGTCACAGCCTGATCAGACTGACTGACTGAGAGCTAGGCTGGAGTCTCCCTCCCTGTAAATCCTCTCATCGGACGGCGGGAGACAACACTGCTTGGCGTCTGAAATCTCTGGCTGCTGGACGCCGTAACGATGTTGTAAATATTCTCCTTACTTGGAAGGAAGCAGACTGCACTGTGGGAAGGGTTAGGCACTCTTGGGGGGGTGTCTGCTGTGCGTTATCCCGCTGAACTGTGTGCTGTTTTTTTTGTTCCTTTGTAGTTGTATTTTCTCCAAATTTGGAATGTCCATTTGTGTTCCTGAGCTGAGCTCATCTGAGCCGCTGCCTTCTCCGCTGGCTCAGGAGAGCTCAGGCGAGCACGCGGCGTCCTCTCAAACAGATGACGTCAGGCCAGCGCTACTCTCCACCGGTCCTGCTCCCGCAGACCCTGAGTCAGGGGACAGCTAATGCGCTCCATCTGCAGGCGGATGAGAGCACCCAGCTGACCAGAGCGCGTCGCTGGCGCTCTGAGAGTGTCGGTCACCCCTCTGGCGCCGGCCGTCCCGCTGATGGAAGGAGCCGCTGTTTTCCTGCTGACCGGGACCAGCGCTCAGGCCCTGGGGCGTCCCAGGTCTCCTGCTCCGGCTCAGTTAGCCTATTCATCCTAAATTCAGATGCTGCTCCACACGTGTGGACCTGACCACTGGGACGCCATTTGCATTAAAATCCATAAATGATTGGGCTAACTGAATAATTCAGAGCAGAGGTTAGCACGGACCCCGGGAACAGAACCAGGGCCCTGGAGGATCTGGGTCCCCCACCCCTGCTCTGCACCCTGCAGATTTTGGATGGAGGCAATCTGCGTGCTGATTGGCCTTTCGCCGTTAGGGGCTGCTGGGGGGAAGACAATGGCGGTATTGTCTGGATGTCGACCTGACCCCTGTGTTATTGCAGGCTTAATGAGACGCCTCCCCCAGCATCTCTGGGGGGGGCTCTTTGCAGGGACGGCGTGTTGTCTGTCGGGTGGGGGTGTTTGTGCCCCAGTGACCCACACAGATGGGGGGCGCCCGCCCGTATTGTCACTGCGTTTCTCCCAGAACCACCCCGATGCTCCCTGGAGAACCACGCTACAGCGTGTCTGACCCTGACTGTGTCGGCTGGGTACTGCAGGGTAAATCAGGTAACATCAGGATGGCTGAGGGGAAATTGAATTCAGTTCAATTGAATTTTATCTGTGTAGTATTTTTTACGGAGAAACCGATGCAACAGTACAAAAGAAAATTGGGTAAAAAACCAGACCTGAGTCTCCAAAAAGCGAGCAGTTGAGACGACGTTGAACGACTGCCCTGGTTTACTGTCTGAGCACTTACAACGACTTGTGCGTCCGCCATTTTCCTTCTGGGCGCCTGTACCGCCGGCGGGTCAGGCTCCGCCATAGCCCTGCCCCCTCAATATGATTGGCAGTTGAAGTGACGGGACGAGCCTAAAAATCCAATTGGGCTTCCAAATTTGAGCGGGGAAAAAAATAAGGACGGTAACTGACGCTGAAGAAATGTGTTTAACTGGATGTGCTGATGAGAGGCAGATTTGGGTTTATTTTCTGAGGTATTCCCTGGGTGGTGTTTTTAAAGTGAGCGCACAGATGAATCGGCTGGGTCGCAGCACGTCGCCGTGGAGACGGAGGCGGAGGCCCACAGCCCACAGCGATGAGCGCAAGGTCAAGCTCATAACCTTCAAATGTGTAGTCTGCGTCTGTTTGTTTCTTTTTTTAAAAACCTGGCTCAAATAATGCTTTGAAATTCTTTTTTTTTAGAAGACAGTTGTTTTGGTTAGTAAGATGTTTTTTTTTAAAACATTCTCAGGGATAGAAGTATAGAAGTGATTTTCAGTTTTACATGATGCAATATTTTTCTTTGGATAAAAGGCCAAATACATTTTTTCTTTAAGAAAAATAAAACTTTTCAAATAACTTGTAACCTACCAGTACCCAAACCGATGATGACACCATAGCTATGAAGGCAACAGTGGGCAATGAAGGTGCTGCAGATGCTAAGTGAGCTCCACCGATGGCAGGACAGAGATTTACCATTGCCGTGGTAACCAGGCCGAGGCACAGGCGGCATTAAATATGATATGATCCCTGTGCTGATATGCAGGCTCTGGTCCTGCGGTCCCGTTTGATGTACTGTTGTTGAGAACTGTTTGGTGATGCAGTTGCTTGATAGTGTGTTGTCAAACCTGTTGCGTTCGATTTGCATTAGTTTCGTATGAGGAGAAACGTCTTTCGCTTTCCATAGACAGTGATGCTATGCGGTTGTCTCCAGCTCTCAAATTCAAATTCAGAAAACTTTATTAGTATGACAGTTACAGTGTCACCAGAGCGTGCAAGGTATGTGGTTGTGCGTGTGTGCGTGCACAGGTACAGTATAGCGGGGGTTTTTGCATGCATGCTGTCACTCTTATTTCATTCCAGATTTTCAAGGCCTACGTTTCCCTGTGCGTACAATTTACGTACAAATGCATACTTCAGATACTTCTCAGATATCTTGTCCATCCCTGCTCAACCTTGACTGTCGATGAGTGATAAAAGCACACAGCAGCGTCAGTGAAACCAATGATTCAAGCCTAAGCAAGATTATCTGCTGTTTCCTTATTCTAACAACATGTTTTTAGTTCAGTTTCTGTGACTACAGCCCTTGTGGCAACATGCAGAGGTGTAAGAGCAACACTCTTAAAATGCGGGTTTTGGCATTTTTCCTTTCTCACTATGCACACTTTTGCTGCCAAGCCATTTTGCATGGAGGTAGAGAGGCACAGGAAAGAAACTAAAATAACTCCAACATACAAAACTGAAATAACCTCAACACAAGAAACTGAAATGTCTGAAATAAAAATACCCTCTCCACGTATTAATTGACAAATTACATTAATTGGTACTTGATATGTTGGTGTTTTAAGAATCTTGGCCTTTACTTTGTAAACCAATCGTTAGTCACTCTACATGAGACCATCAGCTGAATCCCTAACATGTAAATAAGAAACTGGAGTAGCCTCAATATAAGGAACTCCCTGCTTTTTCCCAGCTGAGAGTGTGATTGAGGCCACCTGGTGGCAAAGTTTGGTACTTGAAAAGCAGTGTCATTGGAGAGTGTTGGTGTGTTTATCCCTTTTTCTACGGTCTATGGATTGTCCTTAAGCCATTGGTTCCCCAAGCTCTCCACAGGTACCCCCTGCTGGATCTGGGTGTTTGATGTGATGTGCATTCAACTAATGAAGCCCTTGATTAGTTGTATCAGGTGTTCTTGAGGTGGAACACATGAAACACCTGGGTCCAGCTGTGGATGCCTAAGGAGGGGTTGGGGAACCACAGCTTTATGCAGCGAAACACAGAAGATGACTCACTGGGAATTGTTGAATGATATGAGGCATGGTGCATTCCTTGTCAACCGGCAGCTTTGTTATCGAGCAGCCTGTTGGAACTACTTTCTGGAAGACCACTGTGTGATCGTGGCAGTTACGTCTTTTACATGCACGATGCTCCTCGAGTTTTGCGGGAAACGGCAGACTCTGAGCAGCCTTGTCTCTGCGGCGCGTGGGTACCCTCCGGGGGTATCACGTTCCACCAGGCAGGATCCTGTTCCCATGGCATCCGATCGGACCTCCCGCAGCGGGCGTGCAGCGGTCTGAGGGAGGAGTGAATAATTGATTTTGCGCCGTGCGATGGGGGATTGAATGTCAGCCTGGTGGGCGGGACCGGGCAGGGTTTGGTTACACCGCCGCGCGTGCTCCCTGTTCTGCTCCGCGCGGTCGAGCGGGAGGTCCTGCGATTACCGCCAGTCCTGCACTCGCTGGGGAGTAGAGGGACGAACGCACGCACTTCCTCCTACGGCACAGTGTCATCAGCTTCCACAGTCTCAAGGGCTGCTTCCCAGCTAACACACAACGTTCTCACAATATTGCTGCCTTGTAGTGCCAATGTCACAATGTTGACAAAACATTCCAGTAACATTGTGAGAACATTTTGTGTTAGCTGGGTTGAAATCCTGTCCTTTGTTCCATTTTTCCTGTTTTTATGTTATGTTTGAAGCTGACAGTTTTCCCCCTCAGTCACTGCGGTGCCTCCGTTACCCAGAGAGCACTGCGGCTGTGTCTCGCGCACTCCTCTGATGTGCTCACCTGCACATTAGGGACTACGTTCTGTTTAACTTTGATGTAGAACTGCGGTGGCCAACCTTGCTCCTGTGACACGCAGACTCCAGTGGTTCTTGCTTTCATTTTAATGTCCATAACCAGTGTGAACCTTAGAAACCAGGTGAGTGAGTTAACTGTTTAATGAATCAGTGTTGCTGTTGCTCTTGAGGATCAGGGGGTTAAGTATTCCTGGTGTAGAATCACATGCTGTTACCCCTGAAAGAGGCAAGGAGCCTTTCCAACACACCTTGTCCTCATTCATTCTTATATAACTCGCAGGCCTGGGATGTGTGGCACTGAAAAAGGCTGAGCTCATTTTGTGTGTCAGTATGGCACGGAGAGGTGTGTGCGTTGTGAAATTTGCAATGTTATTTGCATGTTATTTGTTGTGCTACTGTCTGCACTGAGAGACTTCAGACTTCAAAAATTGGCCACAGCTAGTCTGCATTAGTGGTTTTTTTTGTGTGTAATATCAAACTTACTCACCAGCAGTGCTTTGGTGAGTAGTCTTTGAAAGATTTCTCAGTATCTCCTTCAAAAATGTCCCCCCCACCACCACCATTGCATTGAACAACCACAAGAGGGCAACATGGACAGTCAGTAGAGGATGAAAAGCTAAAGGGAATTAAATTTCTGCTCGGGCAAAAATGAATGGAAATTATAATTCAAGAAGCGTGGTGTCAGTGTGCAGATCTCAATACTGTCGTGTATAGCTGTACAATTGAGAGAGGAATGGGGAATTCGACAGATACAGATTCAGATGTTATTGAAACTTGTAACTACAGCCATTTGCCGCTTCTAAGAGGAGTCTTGACAGTGAAATAAGTATATCTTTTTTTTTATTATCAGTACTTTTTGTTTTATAACTTTTCCCTTTATTACTTTAATTATTCATATTAGTCATTGTTTTATTTCAAATCCAATGTGCTGGAGTAGAGAGCCAAAATGTCAGTGTTTCAATACTTTTGCGTTTTACTGTATGTGGGCCAGTCCGGCCAGCAGTAGGTTTCCTGTCAGTTGTTCAGCAGTAATTATACCTCTGCTGTACTCATTTTCAGCTGCAGCTGCCCCTAGTTGCCATGACACCTGTTAAATCCTCAGGTAGTGAAATCACATGCAAGGGAGAAGGAGGTTAAAGGAGCCTTAAGTATACAATTATCTGTCAGTACAGAAGACATGTTCTGGTCATGTTCATCATGGTTCTAGTCAATATCAACGCTGATGCACTGAAAATGAATACTACCCCACCCTGCACACACACGCAGACAGGACACAGTGTTAATGGTCAGAGGTGCCGTGCTTGATAGCCTGTTGTTAACTTGGGATACCCCTTGCAGAGGGTGTCTGAGTTCAGCTTCTGTCAGGAGTGATTCATAGTGAAATTCCACTCAACAGAGCGAGTCCGTGAAGTAGGGCGAAGCGCAGCCGCTCGCTGTGTTTACTCTGGCCGCCTCCTCGGACGTGTGGAACAGGTCAGGCCCAGGACGGGGGCCTCAGCCTCCCGCACGGCTCACTCCCTTCTCTCCGTTTTTGTTTGTTTATGCCTAACTCCCGTTTCTGCTTCGTCACCTCGGCCGCTTCTGTCGACGTGGGAAATGCTCGGGAAAAGTCAGCGCTCTCCTCTGAAATATGTGAGGTTGCTGAAATAGGCGCTGCTTCTTTTCACACTGCGCTTGACAAGTTAAGCTTCACGTGCAGCTTGTGCAAGCGGGCCGTGGGCGCCAGGTTGACCAGAGGAGGGGTCAATGGGCCGGGATGTACCGCAGACATCCCACCGACTGACGCAAACCAATCTTTCATACCAAGGCTGCAGTATTCCCCATCATCATGCTCTGTTTTTCAGCATGAGCACCCTGCTTTGCCTCACTTGCTTCCTATTTCTCTTCTAGTCAGTTCTAAGTTGTGGCATCAACATGTTGCGCTGTGTGTACTTGGCAATGCCAGTGTATTGTAAAATATAATGACAGAGAGTTTAGGTGGAAAATAGTGTGCTTGTGATCAGACAAACGGCAACAGTGGAATCTGTAATTACCGGTTTGTATGTGCATCCTGTTTTTTTTTTGTTTTTTTTTCAATTTTTAAAAAATAAAAGAGCACTTCTTAAAAGAAAAATAAGTGGTATTGTAGATTACCTGGCGGTGGCTGATTTTACAAGATAAGATTTTTAAGTGAGCTGTGTTACTCTGTGTATGATGAGTGGGGCCTTGACTGGTCTTCAGGAGTTCAGGCTCAAGTATCAGTCCACAGTCCGTGGGCCCACTGGAATGCTGGTCAGTGGTTAACCTGGGCCACTGTTAACAAATCCATTCCATTGAGCTGTGAGAGGCCGGGCCTTGACCAGCCCTGTGGTGTCTGAGTGGAGGGGGAAGTGCCTCTGCTCGGTGGAAGTGCCGCTCATGCCCTTCTTCCTGTGAGCTGTGGCCGTGCGGCTCCACGTGCAGATGGGCCTTTCTGAAGAGCGCTTCATGGCCGTGCTCCTGATCCCCGCCTGCGCTCCTGATCCCCGCCTGCTTTGTGCTGCTCCCGAGAGACGCCGCTCTCAGAGAAAAGCCGACAATGGGGGCGAGCGGCGGTGACGCAGGGAGGCCCAGGCGTCAGGGGCGACTGGCGGCCCGGTCGCCTGGCGACCGGCGGGCTGGAATGCCGCGCAGCCCAGGAATGCGGCCGTCGTTATCAGCGGCGCACGCTTGGCTTCATCCCCCCCTCCTCCTCCTCCTCCTCCTCCTCCTCGACATGACCGGCCTGATTGTGAAGCCACTCAAGTGAGCCTTTGTGAGGCCTCACAAATCCCTCAAATCTACTGCCCAATCAGCTTTCAGCTCTGAGTGTGTGTCTGTGTGTGTGTGTGTGTGTGTGTGTGCGTGTGTGTGTGTGTGTGTGTGTGTGTGTGTGCGCGAGTGTGTGCGTGTGTGTGTGCGCGAGTGTGTGTGTGTGTGTGTGTGTGTGTGTGCGTGTGTGTGTGTGTGTGTGTGTGTGTGTGTGTGTGTGTGCGTGCGTGTGTGAGTGTGTGTGTGTGTGCGCGAGTGTGCGTGTGTGTGTGTGCGTGTGTGTGTGCGAGTGTGTGCGCATGTGTGTGTGTGTGTATGTGTGCGTGTGTGTGTGCGTGTGTGTGTGCGCGAGTGTGTGTGCGCGTGTGCGTGTGTGTGTGTGTGCGTGTGTGTGCGCGAGTGTGTGTGTGTGTGTGTGTGTGTGTGTGTGTGTGTGCACGAGTGTGTGTGTGTGTGTGTGTGAGTGTGTGTGTGTGTGTGTGTGTGTGTGTGAGTGTGTGTGTGTGTGTGTGTGAGTGTGTGTGTGTGTGTGTGTGAGTGTGTGTGTGTGTGTGTGTGCGCGCGAGTGTGCGAGTGTGTGTGCGTGTGTGTGTGTGTGTGCGTGCATACTTCCTTGGGGTCGGGGTCTAAGTTCTACTTTAAGTTGCTAGTTTGAGTCTTTGGTTTAAAACCAGTCTTTTCTACAGAACCTGTTTGAGCTGGTCTTAAATCAGTTACTTGAACTGAGCTATTTGCTGAGTCTTAGCATGCTGTCATTAAGGTTGTTAAATTAAATTGAGTAAATGACACAATTTCAGTTTTTTACGCAGTGTTTCATTTACTCCAGGGATCTCCTTCACTTCAGTGTTTTTTCAGAAATGAACAACATTCATGTTTCTTAATCAAAGTGAAGGCAATGTGCCTTGAAGTGAGGTACAATCTGAGGGTTGAAGTTGGATTCATTTTGGAATGCATAACCATACAGTTAGGCTAACACTTTGGTATATTCATATATTTTTACATTTTTTTATAATTAAAGTGCAGCATTTATTTCAGGGTAAATATGAAAATGGCCTCTTCTCTGGAACGTGCAGATGAGCAGCCAGCTTACAGTAGCTCATTGTGGAGTATTGCTTTGTGTACAGTAGGTCTCCCATCCACTCCAGGCCCAAATAATTCCTGAATAATCTTGTGCCTGTCACAAGATGACTTGCTTTTTTTTTTAGCCAGAGAGCGAGTTTTAATGAAGCCTCTGTAGAGCAGCAGAGATCATAAGCTGGACTTTCTCCAAGGCAGTCGCTGAGGGTCACCTCAGACCAGGGCCAAAGCCGCCCACTGTGTCTGCGCTTTCTTCAGTGGCCAGAGGGATCCTGCTATTGGTCTGATCGGGCCTGTTGGACCATCGCAGAGGGGTCAGGGGTGTCTGATGGGGTCACATAGTCTGGCGTCTGTGGATGAGGGTATTTGAGCAGGGGGTGGTGTGGATTGGAAATCACTTTGGGTTTAGTGCTGCTAACACACCCTGTGTCTGCTCAGAAACCTAGGAGGGGGAGGGGGGGGGTTGGTCAGTTTGACATGGCCCAGTGAGCTCAGGTTAGCTCCAGTTTAGCTCAGGTTTCACCCGGATATAGCCTGACTTTGTCATAGTCGGCTAGAAAACTTACTTTTCTACTAAATGTAGCCCGGTTTCACCATCTAGATGTTCAGTGGAAAGGCGAACTTCATTTTCGCCCCTCTAGACATCTATATTCCATATAGATTCAGGCTTGTGCACACTGGCGGTTGTCGGAAGGCTCTGCTTGATATTTTGGAGCTCACAAATCCATCCTGCTCCAGTTAGCCTAACTGTTTTGTAGCGAAAGCACTAATAGGCATATAACCTGTTTGTGCTCATAACCAGAGGTTTCTGCCATTCTAAATATTTGTAATAAGAATGATTAGCTTAACTGTGTGGTCGACTCCTGTACTAGTTGTACACTGCAAAGAATCATGTTACATCCCAGTAATACCAGTAAGCGTGCATGGAGGTGCACTTTCAGTATGTGTGAGTGGGAGGCATCTGAATGTGGGGAAGATTAGGACATACTGCATGCAGCTCATTCATCAACAGCTAAGTGGTTGTCACATTTTATTAGAGGAATTATTTCTGTACTTGAGCTTCTGTCGTTAAATCATTTTGCCCATATGCTCAAATATTTGTCACATTGTCTGTTCAGTGAAGTAGAACTCGGCCACAGCTATTGCTCTCATTCAGAATGACCACCTTCTCATTCCTCCTTGTGATAAAAGTGACTGGCTCGTCTCTGATCTTATGGACTAATAATACCTTTATAACGTAAAAACGTTCATTACTCTAAAACAACTGAGTTTGTGAGTGACTGATGTCACATTTTGTGTGTTCAGTTCAATTGAGAAGATTCCTGGTGAATTTACAGTGGGTTGTCATGTTGTGCACTTTTGACATCTAGTTTTGAGTGACCCCCGTTCACAACCTGCAAGGGGAACTATTCAAGGGACCCCAGCACAGCACAGGTGGCCATGCTCTCCTGAGAGCGTAAATGAGAAATGTCGAAGGGTCCAAGAGAATGTTCCAGCCTATGGAAGATTGTCCACAAATTTTACTTAAAGAAGCATTTTATTGCCCCAACAGTCAATGTATTTTCATCTCTGCCAGCACTCAAAAGAATCTAGGAAAGGTCGTAGGTCAGGAAAGTTGTGGATAATTGGGCCCTGTAGACAACTGCATTGGGGGAATGCAAAGAGGGCGCTGGCAGTTCAGAATGAGGACTGAGGGCTGAATTATTTTGAGAAAGTAGCCACACCAGGTGAAGTTCTCTGGAACGTCTCTGGAACGTCTTTTCCAGAGAGATAGAGGGAGAAAGCGAGAGAGAGAGGGAGAGAGCATCCTGTTTCCACATCCCCTTGATTACCTTATGAGTCATTTGGGGCCAGTGAGGAGTACAGCAACTGGATTACCTTAGAGTTGTGCCAATACTCACAGGCCTCCTTTGGCCTTTTTCGGGAGGGGGGGGAAGGGGCAGATTGGGGGAGGATTGGGGAGGGACCCACAATCGCTCAGGAAATCTCCTTTGACTGAAACGCTGGGGCACACAGACTGTCTCGCACAGCGCTCCTGCTGAAGTGGCGGTGTGTGTGTGTGCCCGTGCGTGACCTAAGAGGAGCAGTGTGTGAGCTAAGAGGAGCAGTGTGTGAGCTAAGAGGAGCTCGTGTGAGAGCCAAGAGCAGCCGTATGTGAGCTAAGAGGAGCAGTGTGTGAGCTAAGAGGAGCAGTGTGTGAGCTAAGAGCAGCCGTATGTGAGCTAAGAGGAGCAGTGTGTGAGCTAAGAGGAGCAGTGTGTGAGCTAAGAGGAGCAGTGTGTGACCTAAGAGGAGCAGTGTGTGAGCTAAGAGGAGCAGTGTGTGAGCTAAGAGCAGCCGCGGGCCTCTGTGGAATGCATGCTGATCCGGCTGCCTGCGGTTTTATTTACGAGCCCTGGAGCCCTGGAGCCCTGGGTCCAGAGCTCTGAGCCGGCTGCAGAAGCCCCCCGTTGTCCTCCTGGCGCGGCTCTGAAGCCCCTGTGGAGCGCAGCGCCCCGCCAGCTCACACCTGTGCTTTTAGGGGCTCCCCCAGGCCTCGGCCGACCACCCTTCCTCAGGTCAGGAGGGTCATCGTCACCCTCCAAGGAGCGCACTGTTCCCTTTCTCCTGAGCTCGGTGAGTTTTCATTTGGTTTAGTTTTTGTTCAGTTTCTTTTAACCCCCTACCCATCCATCTTTCCCTCACTTCCCTTCTCTCGCTTTGTTTCCTTCATCTATGGTGCTTGTTTTTGCGGTGGCCAGTTACCTGCTTGTTTGTCTAACTTTAGTGAACTGTTTTGTTTGGATGTGAGTGTCTTCTTAAATGTCTATGCTGAGGTCACACGGAGTTGTTCACTTATTGTATCTGCATGACTTATGCTATATAGCCTATATTATCTTGTGGATTTTATGGTGAAATCTCGGCAAAATACACTGCTCCTCTCCTACGCCTCCGTTAATTCTTTCTTAAATTTATAAATCGAATAGAAATTGTTATTGCATTTGTGTCCACATATTCTGTTGGGGTGACACATAGCATCGCTGAATCAGTTTTTTGTATTTCACATATTAACAGCTCTGTTGTCGGTTCTCAGTTGTGAACTAGCGGGGAAAGTCGTTTTGTACGGAACCCAAAACTGCCTCTTTAGTGGGAAGCGTCGCTGAACAGTTTTGCCAGGAATGTCGTTTGTGATTTGTTGGTTTTTAAACGTGCCTTCCCAACACTGGGAAAATAAGCTGAGTGGTCCCGCCAGCTAGCCCCCACCCCCCCAGTGAACCTCCCTGCAGCCGTCCTCCCTGCTGTCTGGCCTGCTGTGATTGAGTGTGCGGGGATATCTGCGCCAGGCTAGCTGTAGCCCGGGCGATATGGCTAATGAGAGCGGCCCATTGGAATTCCTTTTGTGGTTTGAAGAATGGAGCGCGGTGTAGCCTAGCTGGACTCCAGAGCGTTTCCATAAGACAGGGGGCAAGCAGTTCTAAACCCCTTACAGCCAGGAAGAAAGCAGTTATACGGGGGATCTTGCTTTGGGTCTTTTTTTGCGGAGGTTCATTATTTCTTCTTATTGATATTACTTATTGATCTATATATATATATTTGTTAATGCTTTATTGTCACCTCAATTGCGCTTCTTCACTAGTCACTACTGTGCCCCAGCACCCTCACCCCCCACACCAAACGCAGCTCAACTGCGGCTGAGTTTGTTTGTGTTCGCATCGCATGCAGTCGCTGCTGCAGATTGCCTGGAGCCCCGATGCTCCTGGGCTGCTGACGTTTCCCTGGACCGCCCCGCCCTGCTCGCAGAAGCTCGGGACGGCGCTGGGGACGGCGCTGGGCTCCTGCGTTCCTCGTTAAGCGCTAACGGCACGCCACGTGGCGCGCCGGCCGTAAAAACGCTCCCGCCGGCAGATTTACTGCGGGCGAAGTCGTTCAGCGTGTGATGGAAACAGCGCGGTGCGCGTTCGCTCGTCCCCTCCTGAGGCCGTGGTTCACTCGGGGTGTGTGGGGGGGGGGAGGGGGGGTGAAGAGAGGGTGCGAACTGCTTGACCTTGTGGTCCTGCGGGGCTGCGGAGAGTTCGCCCCGACTGAAAGAGCGACCTTTCCCTCACCTCTGGCTTCAGTAGCGAACACCAGCAGGCCTCGCACGCCGCCACGCCCGCGTGTTCGTCTGCATTAAATCGCGATGTGAAGCGTGATTCGTTTTGTTTCGTTAGTTGTTTCTGCATGTTTTGTTTCGTTTCTGCATGTTATAACGTGCTTACTGATGACAGCTTTTTCAGTCTTTGCAAGTCACCTTTGTAATGCAGCTGTTTTTGTGCAAGTTTTTTTTTTTGAAAGGAATGAATCATTGGCACAGTCCAGATTCAGTACCAGAGCGTGGGGCCCATCCGTGCACTAGGACAGTGCCTTAATGGGACGGACCATCCAGCAGCTCATGTTTTGCATTTCCATGTGTTTTTATGGCGGTGTAATGTTTCTTATTGGCCATTAGAGGGTGCACAGGCACCACAACCCTGCCAGTGCCTACCATTCACTGTAGAAGCCCGCAGTGTACCACAATGACTGCTTTTAAGGTGTGTACATTCTGTTTCACAGTGAGAGCGAAGGCACGTGCCTGGTCTTGTAGCATGTTACGCAGACTCTGGTGTGCTAAAGTTAGCTAGCGCAGTGCGTGCCTTTACGGACAGGGCTCAGAAACACCCGGACAGAGCAGTGAGCTTCTCCCGCTCTCTGGCCCTCTGTAGAACTGCAGCACCTGTCTGGTTGCCATAACGAGAAACTCCACCCCACCTCCCCAGCTTCCTAACACCATTGGTTCAGTGGTCCAGCGTGTGTGTGTTCTTCCCCTCTCCCACTGCCATCCAGGAAGATGAAAATGGTGGATATTGTAGCGCAAAAAATCGCATCAGAAAACGATGTGCATGTAGCCAAGAGCATTCTCACCCGGATTTTTGCACAGTTCCATGAGGTATTGTACAGTAGTTGGCCCTCTGCCCCCTCCCCCCCTCCCCTCCCCCTCCCACCAGTCTTTCCCCATTCGTCAAAAAACCGTCACCATTTTTTCAGCTCTTTGCAAAGACGTGTTGCACTGCATGAGGCATAATGGTGGTCACAGCAGATAAGGTGTCCGTCTAAGTCATGCGAAATCCAGATTGGTGCCTAATTTATTTCAATTGACTGACTTTTCTTATATGAACCGTAACTCAGTGTAACATTTTTGTTCAGTGCAGAGCGGTTGAACTGATGCTTCGTAAGTGAAACTAATGTACTTGTCTCTTTTTTGCACCTTGCATGCATCGCAGAAAGAGACGGTTGAAGGGGTAGGTTTGCTGTGCAGGTGTGTCAAGCATGCGGCTCAGGTTCTCCCAGGGGTGTGTTTAGAATCTTCCCAAGTGTTTGTGGGTAAATCCACGCTCTGTGTGTGTCTCTCTCTCTCTCCAGGAGAACTGAAACTGTGAACAGGCCTCACTCCTGGCACTCTATCAAATTTGCTGAGGCCCAATCAGAAGCTTCGAAAAGGCGGACGACGGACACAGTGGTCTCACGGAGCCAATACGATGCGAGGTGAGCTGGTTATATCGGATTCGGGAGTTTCAGAGTTTGGAGGAACTGATTCAGAAGTAATCCAAGGAAACTGGACCTCTTAAACCCGCCTTCCCAATGGCCAGACTCAGCCAACGGTAGTGTCAAGTGCTGCCCAGGCTACCTTCTGCTTTGTACTTCTTGAGTTTCTGCAGATATGCGGTTCCTTGTTTTCTCTGGCAGCTCATGGTGCATGGGGATTCTTGAGGAGGTTAAGGTTATGGGCTACATATGGATTATATTGAATGCTGATGCATGTTAAGTTGGCTATCGTGCTAAATATAGAAAACTCCCTTGTCTTTGCGCTTTTCCAGTTTGTCGTCCGATGACCTCTCGAGGGGCTGGGACCACACGAACCTGCGGAGGGTTTCTAACCAGTTCAGCTCCCTGGGCAGCATGGACAGCCTAGAGCACTGCCCGCCCCCCTGCCCCACGGGACCCCTGTCCCAGGCCAAGCCCAGCAGCAGCACTGAGTACCTGGGCGGGGCGAAACGCGACTCGGCCTACAGCTCCTTCTCCACGGGCTCCGGCACGCCGGACCACATCCTGTCCACGGAGAACGTGGCGTGCAGGGCGGGGGCGTGGGACCCCCGGAACTGGCAGAGTCTGGACGAGAAGCAGGGCGTGGGGCACGGCGAGGGACGGGACAACCCCCGCCACTCCAGCTCTGCCACCGGGGGGCGTGCCAGCTTTGGCCCCATCTGGCACGTGCCAGACAAGAAACGAACCGCGGAACCTTCCCCGCCGCCTCCGCCCCTCCCCGTCCGCAGCGACAGCTTCGCGGTAACCAAGGTGCACAGCGAGGGGCCCGATCCCTACGCAGAGCAGAGGCCCCCTGCACAGGGCAGAGGTGTTTTTAGGGCCCCTGACAGTGCCTCGATGGGCCCTCAGGCGGATGACCGAGGCCCAGGCGTCCGATGGAGTTACCATCCGACTTCCAAAAATGACGAGCACTTCCCCCCCCACAGCTCCGGCTACGGCAGCCAGGCGAGCTCCCGCTCCAGCGTGGAGTTCCCATCGGGCCACGCCCCTCGCCACCAGCAGCAGTACTGCGATGAGAGCGCGGTATACCCGCAGCATCGAGTGACCGCGGCCACCATGCCACCAGATACAGGCGGCTACTACAGCATCACCCAGGAGCAGCCCGCCGACAGCCTGCCGCCGCCCAGCGGCCATGCCTGGACCTCCGCCACGTCCGCCACCGGCACGCTGGATCCCGACCCCTGCGCCGACTACTACTGCGTCACTGCTGCACACCGGCCCCCGGCGAGGGAAGAGGACAGGAAGGGAGGGGGTGGAGGTGTGGAGATGACCCGGGGAGCTAAAGAAACTGACCAGAACTCCAAATCCCATAAGGCAAAGCTCCGGCTATCTCACCCACTCCCGCAGGGCCATTACCCTAATGACCAAGACAGCAACTACTATGGAAAACAGACGGGCCCGCCCCTTGACCAGCTGGTGGCTAAACCAAATGGCAATGAGAGGCGGAGTCAAGGCAGAGATAATGGATATCATGCAGAGAGCCGTTATGTCAACTTCCCCTTGAGCAAACATGAGAGCGAGGAGGGGCAGGCTTCACAGCCCAGAGAGACCCCACAGGATGCCTGGCTGTCCCAGGAGGCCGTGCACTCCCAGTACCACATGGGGGCAGAGGCAGGTAGCCTACAGGGACCCTGTCCCCCCAACCCCCAAACTGGCCAGCAGGTGGCGGGTAACGAGCGCTTCGCCACCATCCTGCGCAACGAAATCCAAGAACGCAGGATCCGGCTGCAGAAGAGCCAGAGCACCACAGCGCTGACGGGCCCCGCCCAGGCTGAGGAAGAGGAGAAGGGCCCGGAGGTGTCCACCGAAACGTCCGCCTCTTCCTCTGACGGCTCCTTCTCCACCTCCTACAAGGACCACCTGAAGGAGGTGCAGGCTCGCGTCCTCCAAGCCACCTCCTTCAGGAGGCGGGACCTGGAGCCTGATGTCTCTCCCCCTGCCTCCGCGCCCGCCGCGATCCTCCGCCCCGAGGCCCCGCCCCCCGCCGGCGCTGTGGTCTCCCGCATCGGGGGCAGGAAGCGCTTCCCGCCCGAGAAGAAAGTGCGCTCCGTCTCCGAGCCCAACAAGATGCACCAGGTGGGCGTGGCAGGGGCGGAGCCCGAACCGGAGCCGTCCCACCCCGAGCCCGCGGGGTCCCTCGCCGACCGGCGCAAGGTCTTTGAGCTCACGGGGAAGCCCGTTTTTCAGAAGCCCTTCCTCAAACAGGCCCGTGGGGGCAGGACTAAGGGCGGGGCCGGAGGCGGGACTCACACCGGCAGGGGCCTCCCGGAAGGCCAGCGGGCCTCGCTAGGGCAGCAGCCGTGCACCTTCGCCGAATACGACCCCTCGTGGAACGTCCAGTGGAAACCCTCAGGAGCAAAGCCTGCTGGGAGATGCCACTCTGCCGACAACATCCTGGACCCAGCCGTGGACGACTGGAACAGAACCCCCTGCGTCCACGAGAGGGCGCGCTCGTCCCCCACCGCCGAGCTGTACGCACAGGTGAGGCCCCGGAGCGCCCTCCCCCAGGTGTGTCTGATCAGTCATCGCTCCTCTGTGATCACCAAGCAGGAAGTACTCAACTTTTATTATTCTCCTTTTCCTTGTTTGCTGGAAGTTTGTGTCATAAGGTTGTTCCTCATTACAACTCAATCATTTTTCCAAGCTTCCTTGTTGTGTGTGACCAGCCTGTCGAAATACATAATATGGCAACTCATGAGGGATATTTGAGATCCTTTAAACCAGGGTTCTCAAACTGCAGGACTGCAATACAGATTTTGTGGTTTCCTTTAAGTCAGCAGCCAATTTGGGGTGGGGGGGGGCCTGTGTGGTCTCTTTAGCCAATCAGTGACTTAAAGCACTCAGGAGCTGAAATTTCACAAAACCAGCAGTAACCGTGGCTGTACAGGCCTGTAGTTTGAGGTCCCTGCTTTATGTAATGAATTTAGCCGTCCTTGCTAACTCAGACCAGCCTGTTGCAGTAAAACATTGTACAGTAAAACATTTGCCTTGTTTCTTGCTGAGACATGTAAGATTATCTAGTGATCACAACAGAACAGTACAACAGTGTGCACAACCGAAGAGCAGTATCGCAGTCTGGGTCCCTGCAGTCTGATCTGTGAGACTGACGGCTCTGCACTGGGCTGCCATGCCAGCCCTGCTCCTGTGGAAGCATGGCAGCCATGTCAGGGCCTTGTGCTGAAAGCTTGCGACGGCAAAACCGGCTGAATTTGAAATGTTCGTCTGTTTGTGTGTGTGTGTGCCTGTGTGTGTGCCTGTGTGTGTGTCCTCTCCAGAGCATCCCGGGTTCTGGGAGGACGTCCGCAGAGTTCTCCTACCCTGAAGACGAACCCGGCGGACATGAGGGCGCCACCCCCAGGTACCCTCCCTTACCGTTTAACCGCACACCCCTCTGTGCGTCCATCGCTCAGCGTAGGTGGGAACGAGGAGCGCTTTCCACACGCCATTGGCCTGAGGGGTTCTCTTCACGTCACTGGCTCCGGGGGCCCCAGGTTCTGAGAGAGGAGGAGAGCTCGGCCTGTAGCCTGCGTATATACGGCTTTGCACGCTAACGTCGGAAGCCTTAAAGCCTTAACTGGCTGAAAGCCAGCAACTAGAGGTCATTTTGGATCTGACCTCAATGCTGTTTCCCCACTGACCGGGAGAAAAGGGCCTTTGTGGGGACACCATGGCAGAGTAATGCACAGGGCCGGCTGCTGGCCGGGGGTCCTGTCCCAGCCGTGCACTCTCCCTGTCTCACTGTGGAGACCCCCTCCCAATAGTGCTTCTCACTACTTATTTTAGAGCATGGGATCTCAAACTGTCCCCAGAGGGATGCAATATCTGCTGTATTTAGGTATGCTTCAGTACTGAAGTGGTTCATTTATGCTGTTGATTAGCTGGAGTCCCACACACTCTGTTTCCAAGGTGTAAACTGGCTTCTGAGTGGAAGGAAAGCAGACACTACAGATATTGAACCTCTCTGGGACTTTGGGAAGTTTGAGATCCTTGCTTGAGATCCACTGGCTCTGGGTTTCTGTATTATCACGTAAACCTTTACCATCACTATTAAAGTCCACGTCGTTAACGATCAGTTGTCGCTGCTCTTTTCACGCGTTTCAAAAATAGGCGAGAAACCTGGGCATGCTCAGTCGGGGATGCGCGGTGTTTTATTGAGCTCTCTGCGCCAGCTCTTTGGCACTTTATGGCGTTGATTGAGTCGTGCCGCCCGAGCCGCTGCCATGTGACCTGCCGCTCGCGCGGGGAGCTCCGCCAACAGACCTGCCCTCTGTCTGACCCCTCGCTGAAGCCCTTCTCAAGGGCCCGCTGGCACCCGTTCACATCCGGCAGATTTATAGTGATGGCGGCACCGCTGCCCTTTATTGGGGCTATTAGCACTGCAAACATCGGGAGGTTTCTACTTGAGAGTAATCTCCGCTGCAGGGATTTTTCCTCACACAAACCTGTCCTCTTCTCTGTCATGGTGGGAGTGGGGGCTACAGGGGGCAATTCCACAGCCCATTGGGTGGGAGTGGGGGCTACAGGGGGCAGTTCCACAGCCCATTGGGTGGGAGTGGGGGCTACAGGGGGCAGTTCCACAGCCCATTGGGTGCGAGTGGGTCTACAGGGGGCAATAGGGGGCAATTCCACAGCCCATTGGGTGGGAGTGGGGGCTACAGGGGGCAATTCCACAGCCCATTGGGTGGGAGTGGGTCTACAGGGGGCAATAGGGGGAAATTCCACAGCCCATTGGGTGGGAGTGGGGGCCTGCAGACTGGCCTGCTGTGCGCCTCCTACAGCTTATGTGTAGAACTGCAATACTAGCCGGCTGTGACGTGTATGGTGTGCACATGCATCGTACAGCTGTCAATCAGAGCACGTGTAGAATGGGCTGAGTGCTGAGCGGTTTGTGACATAGCTTTTGTCTTTGACTTTTCAGTTTCCCTGTCTATTACAAAGAGAAAATGTCCCCATGACATCTTTTCCTTTGCCTTGTGCATGTGTGTTTTCATGCATATTTGTAACTTGATTACTAATTAGGATTAGGTGGATTATATATTTCATTAGTGATTTTGTTGAATGAATACACGTTTTCCTTTCTGTCTCTGAAACCATGCTGCCCTCCCTCCAACAGAGGGCGCTCTAAGGCCTTTTGGTGCCTTTCTCTTTGTCTACCCAGCAGTTTCAGAGAAAAACATCCTGACAAACGGAGCCACTGTGCTCTGCCCATTGAAAATCTCTGGGATGTTTTCAGCACAGAGAACGAGTGTAAAACATTTCTAAAGCCTCTGTCTTAAAAAAGACAGGCTGAAAGCATGAAGTTAGACAAGAACAGCTCTGTGCTTTCTCACTGCTGCTCATAAATTCTTGACACCAGGGAGTTAAATTGGAACAAAAACCTCCAAAAAAAAAGAAACAAAATGAAAAAAGTTCCAGCGGTACTGAGGGTGAGAGATCATTGGTGCTGATGGGTTCTGGATTTGTGGGAACAAAACTGCCGTTCTCTCTGCCTGGCTGAATGATTCCTCACACTGATTTTGAGTTACGCTGTGTAGCAGGAATACAGAAATGGGGAAAAGCGCTTTTCAGAGCTCTCCTCCCTAGCTTTGAGTTAAATCAACAGTCAGGCGTTCACCCGAACCGAATGTTACTGCAGGCTGTCGGTGAGCTTTGAGTAGGGAACTAGAACGCTAGGCAGGATTTATTTGGAGGTGTTGCTCGGG
The DNA here is from genome assembly GCF_013347855.1 of Anguilla anguilla. Lineage (NCBI taxonomy): Eukaryota > Metazoa > Chordata > Actinopteri > Anguilliformes > Anguillidae > Anguilla > Anguilla anguilla. The sequence goes on along the minus strand of NC_049215.1, from coordinate 24,942,137 downwards.
GATCTTCAAACTCCATCGCGCTTGTGTGTGTTTTTTTTTTGGTTTCCTTTCAATCAGCCACAGATGTAGTATTTGAAAGAAGGTTTGTGGTCTGTTTACTTCAATTATGCATTTAATGTCGAAACACACTGAGAACCAGCAGACACTGCATGCCTCCAGGACTGGAGATTGTGATTCCTGGTATATTTTGCTTGACACTGTTCTCTTTCTGTTGAAAAGGTACTTGTTTGGATTCATGCATATGCACTGTTCAGCTTAGTAGTTTTGGTCTTTTGTGTTAATGTTTAGTTTTAATACTGCTTTAGTCTTAGTTGTGCTTGTTAGTGTAAGTGTGAAGAGCTTTGTAACGAGCTGCAGTTGTGTGATGCTGTTGTCTATCTGTCTGTCTGTCTGTCTGTCTGTCCGTCCCAGGGTGAGCGAGCAGCAGCACGGAGTTTTGGGAGGGAGACAGAACTCGTCTCAGCTGGAGCGCTTCTCTGAGCCGCCACCAGAGGGCGCCCTGTGGGATGACCCAGAGAGCCGAGGAATCGCCGCTGCCCTCCCCCCTGACCACGGGTACCTCCATCGCCTCAGCGAAAAGCCCCTCCCCCGGAACCCAGAGGTTCCGCCTCCCTACCAGGAAAGCCAATCGCGCGGCTCCGCTCCCGGTGAGGCGGGCCCGCGTCATCTGAGGGCGCGGTCGCAGCCCAAAGCAGAGAGGAGCAGGCGTTCCGAAGGCGTCCCCTCCCCCGCCTCCCGGAGGGACCCGGGGCCGGAGGAGAACCGGAGAGCCACACTGGGAGCGGGAAGCTCCCAACAAGAGCCACCGCCTGCCCCCAGCTCCTCGTCCTCCTGCGACCCAGCCAGTCAGCTCCGGCCCCCCATGGATGGACTCCACCCACCCCGCCCACAGCTCGCGCCCCAGAGACCCGGCGACCAGCCGCCTGCCTCTATGCGCCATGACGCCCCCTGCAGGTGGGTAGCGTAACAGCTTTAGACATAATTACCGTGGTGCCACAGAGCCCCTACAGTAACATTACATTACAGCAGGGACTCTAATCTCCCGCTTTAATTCCCCGCTGGCTGATGTCTCTGCTGAGTGAACGCATCCCTGTTCAGCCTGGCTGGTTTAATGAAGCTCTCTTAACAGCGCTGTTCCTCCTTTGTGCCCTTTTATGAATCAGTAAACAAAGCTGTGCCCGAGGAGCGCGCTCGCTGCAGTCAGGAGGGCGCGTGGGCGCTGTCTGTGGAGGGCATTGCCGTTCGGAAGTGTGAGAGCAGAGCTCTTCAAGACAGATCTTTTTCTTGTCGATTTACTCGGATTGCAGTTGTTTTTGGTCTGAAATCTCTGTGAGGTTTAGAAGTATATTTCCAGCTCAGCCAGTCAGGGTTTTATTTCCCTGACAGTGTGTTTCTCTTGGAAAAGAAGCTCTAATTTCATAACATCATATGACTGTGTGACCCTTGGGCTGGGCGGCCGCACCCTCTAATCAGTCCTGTACTGCGCAGGGCAGTGGCGCTCTCTGCCTGCGTTAGCAATGAGGCCTTGTGGGAATCGCGTTAAACCTTAACCTTGTACTAACACTAGTCTTGATAGCTGAAGAATACTTTTTATTGCCTTTTTCCGCCCCCTCCACCCACCTTTCAGTAGAAGGGTGGAAGGTCCAGCAAAATACTTTGGAGGATTTTTTTTTTTTTTGGGGTTGGTCTGTTTTCTTCTTCCTTGTTTTTTTTTGTCTGTCTTGCTGGCACCACGCACTCGCTCCTGCAGTGGGCTGTTGTTTGTTGTTGTTCTCGACGGTGGTGGTTTGTGCTGATTGGGCGTCAGGGGGGATGTGGGAAAGCTCTGTGCTGGGTCTGTCTCTGAGCCCCTCCCGTGTCTGTGTCGCAGCAGGATGGAGAGTCTGAGTGAGAGCAGCAGCCGTAGCCGAGCACAGAAGGGCCCGGTCCCGGTCCCAGGCCCGGTTCCGGTCCGGATAACCCACGAGGCCGAGAGCTGCTCGCCCCTCGGCCCCGCCCAGGAGCCCCGCCCTCCGGCTTGCATCTCCCGGGAGCAGAGGAGAGCTGAGGGCCAAGACAGCACGTACCCGGGTGCCCCCCTGGAAGCCCCGCCCCCTCAGCCAGCCAGCACCAATGGCATCTCCCTGGAGGAGGAGCAGAAGAGGGAGGAGCTGGCCCGGGACATTGTGGGGCGAGACCAGTCGCTGGCCGACATCCTGGACCGGAGTGGGATGAGGACCACCATGGACCTGATGGAGGGCATCTTCCCCCAGGGAGGGGCTCTACTGGAGGGGACGCAGCAGCGCCGGAAACCCGCCCCCCGACAGGCCTCCCAGGGCCCCCGCAGCTCCCCAGAGAGGTAAGAACATGAGAGCATATAATGATGAGAACATTCAGCCCTTCTAGATTGGCCATTTATCCCCAGTCTAGCAAGGCGTCCAGATCCCTGTAAAAACACCTGCAGAGGTGAGCACCCCCACCCCCAGGCCCCAGTACTAACCTGTGGAGCAGAGCCACAGAACAACACAACCTGTTGTGTTATGCTAATTGAACCGAAAGGTACTTAAATCATTTTTAATGTTTCCCTCTCGTGTGAGAAAAAATATGATGAATGATGTCTAACAGAACTGATGTATGTGATGGCAAAAACATGTCTTGCAAGTTCAGGAAGCTTTGCCTATTTCATTCCACTGTTGCCACCTGCTGGCAAAACTGTGCACTTCCTTATTTGACTTTTTTATTGCTAATCTATACTCAAGACTGTTTATAGATTAGCAGTAAGTAAATCAAATAGGGGTGTAAATACTGTTTATTTGAACACATTTGACATTCCTGTGAGTGCAGTGGAAGTTCACTTGTTGGCCTTGTATGTATTCATCCTCCTAAGCAGCCGAATATGGTCACTCAACTTAGTTTTCTATGGCCAAGATAAATGGAGGAATACTCGATTACTCATGTATTTGCACAGAAATCATTAAAAACTGCAGCTTTTATATTTTGTATGCTGAGTATTGTACTGTATTAAAAAATAATTGTGCCTCTGTGATTTTCTAAAACCAGAGATGTCATGAGTTCAAAGAAATTCCTCAGATGTTCACTTACCAACCGCCTATGGTTATTGTTATCACATGAGCTGTGTGTGAGCATGCGTATGTGTGTTTGTGTGTGTGTGTGTGCGCGTGTGTGTGTGTGTGTGCGCGTGTGTGCGCGTGTGTGTGCGTGTGTGTGTGTGTGTGTGTGTTTGTTTGTGTGTGTGTGTGTGTGTGTGTGTATGTTTTCTCCCCTTGCTGAGCGGTCCCTCTCTCCATGCCAGGCGAGAGGAGGACAACATGGCCGCTGCGGTTGGCCTGGTAACCAGCTCATCGTACTACTTCACCTCCGCCCCCAAGGCAGAGCTGCTGAACAAGATGAAGGACATGCCGGGCTTCGAGTCTGAGGACGAGCAGGACCTGGACCTGGCCTGCAAGAAGGTGCTTTACACTACATTACATTACACTACATTACAGAAGGTAGGGTCCTGCACACCTGGCACGCAGCGAGGAACAGCACACACACTGCATGCGCACCAGCACGCTTCCATGCGCACACACACCAGCTGTTGGATGCTTTTACAGCAACAACCTGTCCAGTGAGCAGCTACTGTGCAGTTCTGACAGGCCTTAGCATGTGGGTGGGCAGGCTAATCTAAGTTGAAGCTCAATACCGTATTCCTCATTTAAAATAGTAAACAGATCAATTGTGCTCTTTGCATGGATACATTCGCATGTGGTGGTAATCTTTAGGACCAGAGCAGCAGTGTTTACCCTCTCCTTGATGATCCATCTTTTGCCCCCGGCAGCACCAGCTGATTGACAGCCTGACAAGCAAGCTGCAGGTACTCAAGGAGGCGCGAGAGAGCCTCCTAGAGGACGTGAGCAGTAACAACGCCCTGGGGGAAGAGGTGGAGTCCAGCGTGGAGCAGGTGTGCAGGCCCAACGAGCTGGACAAGTTCCGCATGTTCGTGGGGGACCTGGACAAGGTGGTGAGCCTGCTGCTGTCCCTGTCTGGGAGGCTTGCCCGGGTGGAGAACGCCCTCAACACCCTGCCGGAGGACTCCACCCCGGAGGAGAAGGTAGGGACGGCAGGGAAGGCGTGTGTGTGTGTGTGTGTGTGTGTGTGTGTGTGTGTGTGTGGTGGGTGGAGGTAGGCTCACAGGTCTGCCTATAGTACACACACTTAACCAGATACTACAACCTGACTGTCAATATTTGCCCAGGGATACACAGTGGGAGTGAGTGTGTAATCTGAATGCTGTTTAAATACCTGATTATACTGCAGTTTACTGTAATCTGGGCCGTTTCACGGAAGTTCTCAGTATAAAGACACAAAATGGGCACAAAATCCGATGAAGCCATTCAGATGAGTTTATTTCTTGTAAAATAAAACTGCTCCTCCTCCTCCGCCCCCTACAGCGCACTCTGACGGGGAAGCGCGCGGTGCTCATCCGCCAGCACGAGGACGCCAAAGAGCTGAAGGAGAACCTGGACCGCCGCGAGAGCCTCGTCTCCCACATCCTGGCCAGCCACCTGAGCGAGGAGCGCCTGGCCGACTTCCGCCACTTCGTCAAGATGAAGGCGGAGCTCATCATCGAGCAGCGCAAGCTGGACGACAAGATCAAGCTGGGGGAGGAGCAGCTCAAGTGCCTGATGGACAGCCTGCCCCCGGAGCAGCGGCCACCCTTCTGACCCCCCCCCCCCAGCCCCTGCAGCAAGACCCCCGGGCCTCCAGGGGGCGACAGAGACGAGCCCTCCCGGCGTGCGCCAGCGAAAAGCGGCAAACCCCTTTGTCGTTTGTTTTGTAATCCGTTATTTTTGTATTTTTTGAATGGTTGCTGACTTCAGAAGGAGCGTCTGAAAGGGGAGCAGACCCCTGCAGTGATGGTCACTCAGACATAATTTATTCAGGGATTCAATAGCCCCCCCCCCCCCAACATATCACTGAGGGGCACCAGCCTTTAAATAAAAGACTTTGCAGACTGAGACATCACTCGCCGTTGTCTATATACCATTTTAAGAAAAAGAAAATGTCAGTTTTAGTAATTTATTGTAGGCTTTTGAATGTGTGCAGAAGACTTGGAGAGTATTTAACCCCTTCCAGCAAAGCAAACAGTACACTATATCACATAGTTTAGCATTTCCAACACGCCTGTAATGTAATTTGTCCTTATTCATGGAGGAATCCTAGACTGCTTAAAGCTCACATAAAACATGCAACATGATCTCAGCAAAGGGTTGGATGTTGGTCTCTGTCTTTTTCCCCTCGCGACTCATCTTGTGTTTGCAGTAAGACGTTGTGTTTAAGCCATTTAACACGAGCCTTAGCAGACCACGGTACCTGCAGTATAGCCAGTGTACAGTACAGCAGTGCACAGCAGATAGAGCCACAGCGAGGAAAGCCAGGTTGCGCTTCACCCTTGGACCATCCCAGGTCTCCATGCGCTCGATATCGGCCTCTAGGAGCTCCAACTCATCTTTGTAGGTCAAGGATCTGTAGGTGTGAAAGAGTGTGGATGCATACGTACGGTATCAGATCGGGTCAGTACACCCAGTCGTAAGATCTTCCTTTATGTAACTTTTACAACACGTTGCAATAGCCAGCAGGGTTGAAGATTAGTCTTTAAAACACAGGCATTCTCCGCCTTCGCCGTAAGCGATGTTGGTCCACACTTATTGAGCACTGTGATTCAGAGAACTGGTTGCAGCGTGCAGTAAGGGCAGCACTACCTCCATGTATAGTTTTGTGTTCTTAATGGTCCTCAATGTACACTACTTTATGTTGCTCACCCAGGGTCACTTTCATACCGTGTTCTGTACGTGTTATTCGTTTTATACACAAATGTATTCGTGCAGGTTGTTTTGCGGTTCAGTCCCTTGCTCTTGTGTGAAATGTCACAGCCCATTTGGGGACTTAGACCAGCAGCCCTCTGGTTCTGAGCGCAGTAGGCAGCCAGGTTTCATGGCGGTGCCTACCCACCAAAGGAATCATGGCTCTTCTGATGCAGAAAAAGGATCAGAGGACTGGAGACCTCATCCTGCTGCACACCTGCTACACACAAGTCTGCTTCAGGTTCAAAGCTCACCAGCCATTTGTAACGAATGCATGAAATTCTTTGTCCTGAGCTCTTATTTAAAATAAATAAATATTTGCTGATCAACCTAGCGTGAGGCCTCACCTACTGAACAGAGATGGGGCTTTCCAGCACAATCTCAAAGCTTTGTACAGTGGTATTCACAGCATTACCCAGAATTCTCAGTGTTACTTCTGTTACCTGAGGTGTCATTTCCTGTTTTCATTAAAAAGCATAAAGAGTAAAGACTAGACAGCCTGCATCAAAATGGCTGTAAATGTATGAAGTGGCTCTTTGTATTACAGCAGGTTATTAGCTGATCTGCATTGAGCTTCACTCACAAGATTTTGCATGTTGAATCTGGGACTGCAGCAATCTTTCTCCATCATTATGCATTCTTGTGTTCCGATGATTTCTGATGGTAGCACTGTGACGCAGGTAGCAAAAGCATCTCCTAGGGCCAGTATTAAAAAGAGAAAGAGAGATAGAATGTGTGTGTGTGTGTGTGTGTGTGTTGCACGCACGTGCATTTACTCATTCACATCCATATCATATACCTTCACACCCTTATCCATATCAGCTGCCATATTCAAAATAAAAAGGGTGGCTGAAAGAAAATAATGGGATGTCTGTCATGATGCTCCCTAATCAGATTGTAAATATGGAAATTATTTCTTAATGCTAGGGGATAATTTTTTATATGATGTTGAAACCAGCACAGTCCACAAATGATAATCCTGAATTTTCTGCCGTCACAATGAGTTGTCTACAGTCGTCTACACATCTAATGTGTCAACATTACCGTAAAGGAAACAAAACGATTCATCTGTGCTGTAATGTTAAGGAAGAGTTGAGCAACTCATAACAAAACAAAATATATTCCAAGGAAGCCTACGGTGTGTAATTATATCTCTGAACCTTACAGCCCTTCCTGCGTGGGCAGTTGGGTTCGTACGATTAGTTGATCATTAAACCAAAGTGTAATCATGGCTATATTTGCTCTCGTGGATAACAAGACTAGGAAGTGATTGTGTTTGCCCTGGAGCTGAGAGCGGCTGAACGGACAGGCTGTGTCAGAAGAAGCGCGCTTTGGCAGCTGACCACCGATGACCTGGGACCACCGGGGTCCTGGAGCTTCAGCCGAGCCGGACCCGTCCTCAGGTAAAGCGCAATGTGGCTGTGGTGATGCCGCTTTCTCAAAGTACGGTTCTGTATGCACATCCTGCCTGGAAAGCGTTAGAAATCATTTTGTGAAAGGATCTGTTTCAGCCTGACAGACAGGTAATATCCAGAAGAAAAGACATGTCGGAGGTGGGTTTGTATCATTTGTGGATAATAAGAAGCTTTTGGATGATTTATCTTGGGTATCTGTACAACTGTGTTCGCGCTTTCCTCATGCAAATGTGGAAGAGCAGGATATAATTTTTACTGGCTGTACTTTTATGTATTTACTTTTTTTTTTTTGTTTTTTTTTGCAACTGAAAAGCGAAGTACAGTTGAATCGATAAATCGATAGGAAAACAGGTTTATTAATGCTTTTAAATGTTTCTGCAACATTGATACAGTTGGTTCTTTTTTGTGGTCATCATTTTCTTGGAGGAACAAAAACTAAGGAAATAGGACTCCTGTAGGTGTGCTTCATAAGTTCACTTAACTATATTTCGTATTTCACAGCACAAAGCTCTGTTGCTTTAGTGATGCACAGTTCACAAATTAAAAGCACAAATATTTAAACTGAACAGAGTTTACTGAGTCACTGATCCAGAATTATTAGTATTTGATCAATAAAGTTTTAAATATGTACATTATTTTTGAAAGTACTTGAAAGAACTAAATGGAAATGGAACTAAATTATTCAGTGGTTCTGATGTATGTACTGAACAAAATTAATTGACAGTAAAGTAAGTCAAAATGGCCATCACTACTGGATGTGGACTAAGGGAGAGTCGTTTGGGGGGGGGGGGGGGGGGGTGTATATGTGCTGACCCCCTGATTTGGCATAAGTCTTCACTCTGACTTGAACATTACTAGCAAGCCTATGACAACTGAGAGCTGTGCAATACTAGTTTCTAACTGTCTAATGACCACTTTGTTAATTTCATTGATTGCCTTGATTTACATTCCACCAAATCATGAACAGATATTTATGTGCGTAATCCAAAGATCATGACCATAATTTCAAGTATAATACTAAAATATTTCTAGACTGAATTTCATCTTATTTCATTTCCCATACAAAAATACTAATGACTATGAAGCAAGTTACATATATAAATAAACAAAAAAATCCCCTCACATGTTATATTAACAGTATTATCTGTATCATATAAGCTCAAATCCAATGAGCAAATAAATCTTCCTCAGTTGTTTGTTTTTCAGGAAAGCAAAGGCACTCCTTTTGACCTTTTGTTTCCTCATTGCTATGGGACGTTTAAAAAACAGACTGTCATCTGGTGTTAATAATTTCATCATTACGAGGCAGAAAAGTACTTCCTGGTTTCTTGGGGCGGCTATTAGTCATGCACTTTTTTGTTGTTGGCAGCCTGACCATATTTGCTTCTCTACTGCAAAGTAAAATCCAAACCTGCCAAAGCATTTAAAGATATCTGTGATGTCAGTGAAAGCCAAAATATAATATATAATAAAATGCAGAAAATACCGGGCTGTTATTTTGTGTCTATTTCAGTCCTCCACCATCAAGGGGGCAATGGAGCCAAGCAATAATTTAATTAAATGCAGCAGTCATGTCAATTAGTCAGTCAATTACCAGTTGAACATTTGAGTCAGAAAGGTGACACAAATAAAAATATCCACCGCAAATATGAAGATAGCTTTTCTGTGAGAAGGTGGGAATGTTCATTAGAAATGAGCAACCTGTTTGACCGGGCTAAAATATTTCTGGGAAAAAGCTGTGGCTCGTAGATAAAAACAGGGGGAGGTATTGTATGAATATTACACCTTTATGGAATCCACCTCTCAGGTGTTCTGTCTTCTGTCAGTTCCTGATATTCCTGCTAGGACAATGTTTTAGTATGCTTACATATGCTTCTTAAAACTAATTTTGGGTTCCACTTTTTCTCTTCTTCATTAAGAATCTTTGCACTGTTAATACATCCATTAAATCATTATTGAAATTATACTGTCACTAACTGCTCTCCTTTATGTAAATGCAGAATGTTAGTGACAGAAGATGGCTGTTTCGCCCTCTCCTGTATCAATTTCAGTCTGTACTTTTTTCTTTCTTTAAGTATATAGTGTACTCTTTGTCCTGTTCTTTAAAGATAAGTTAAAAGAGAACCGATGTACCAGTAAGATTGGTTTTCTCTTATCTTGAAGTTGTTTTTGCTTTTGTGCGTTTCACTCCCTCTACACGTTTCTGTGAGTGTCAGTATATCGTTTGCGCCGATGAACATTTGTAAATAGTCCCTAATTGTGCAGTTAGTCATGTGTCATTGCTTTTATAATTATTCCTGAACTCTTAGTGCCTACAGAGAGAGCTGGACGATGACTGATGAAATTCAGGTTGACAGCCCATGATGTGGTCTCTTGCTCTATAGTTACATTACACTAATCATTACACTCTCTCCTCTCACGAATTTTTTATCCAGTCTACTGCATGCTCTGGAGGGCTTAACTCCGCATTTCCCCCACGTATCATATAAACAGGAGGCTTATGGAGCTTCCAAAATTCCTGGAAAGACTTTGCAAGTTTTTAAAACTGAAATTCTTGGTCATCAAAGTATAGGTGGCTAATGCATGCATGGATTTTAAAAATACAGTAATTCTAACCACTTTTCTTGGGCTTGCTCATTGCTGAGGAGAACACTCGGTGCCTTAATGTATAATAAAATACACAAACAAATGCAGGCAAATGAAATTAAACAAAAACAAAGGTGTTTTATTTTACACATTTTGTTGTGTCAAAATTCTAAACCTTTTCTGGTTTGCACCCTGAGCAAATGGTAATCAAGTAGTCTTTCACTAAAAGTTTCACTGAAGCACTTGTAGTCAGCCATTTGTTTTCATGTTTGTTTTGCTTTGTTACTGAGTTATTGCATCACTAGGGTATTGTTTCTCCGTGTGTTTTTCAGACTGTATTGTGTGGAAGTGTGGTATTGTTTTCGCTCTGTACTCACATGCACTTATAAGCTCTCTCTCTCTATCTCTCTTTCTGTCTCTCTCTCTCTCCCTCTCTCTCTCTCTCTCTCTGTCTCTCAGGGGGACCCAGGTGTTCTGTTTGTCCGGTTTCCTGGAAACAGGCCAGGATGACTCTGAGTGGGAGGTGCCTGAAACGCATGTGACTTATTTCATGCGGAGAAGGTGCGAACACTAAGCAGTTGCACAGTCTGGCTGAGTGTTCAGTGGCCTCGTGAACTGAGCTCTGCACAGGGAAAGTGCGCACTTTGCTGGAAAGATGTCCGTCTCATTGGGCAGGACGGGTCACCTGGAAGTGTAAGGAGCGGAGGCTTGGACGCGATGGCATACCTGGTGCATTCCTCTCACCTGCAGTTTGTGAGCCTATGGGTGGGGGTCGTGGGGTGGATCCTGACGGGCGTGGCCATGGGGCTGGTTCAGTGGCGGGTGTGGTACGTGGCGGACCTCACCTTCGTCACCTCGGGCGTGGTGTGGGTGGGAATATGGCGGACGTGCTTCTTCAGCCACGTCCTAGTCACCGCCGAGCTGGAGGACATGTTCTGCCAGGCCATCGGCTTCCTGGACCCCTACGCCCCCGCGGAGATCCCCGCGGCCCAGGCGCTGATGGTGGCGGCGCTGGCGGTGGGGATCGGCGGGAACGCCAGCGCCATATACGCCCTGCGCTGCGTGTACTTTGGCCTGCCGGAGCGGCCGGTCCGGACGGCCTTCGCACTGGCGGGGGCGCTGCAGCTGCTGGCCGGCGCCTGCGCCCTCGTGCCCCTCTCCTGGAACCTGAACTCCGTGGTGGCCAACCGCACCATCAGCTTCCCCCCCAGGTTCAACGTGCCGCCCGCCCCCGTCAGTCAGGAAGTCGGGGCGGGAATCGCGGTGGGAATCACCGCCGCCATCCTGGTGACCGCCAGTGGGCTGGCCTTCCTGTCCTACAGGTTCCCCTTCACTGTCAGTCCCAGAAAGGACCGGGGCGGCTTTGAGACCTCCAGCATGGGCATGTCCTTTTCCCAGCAGTCTGTGTCGGTGGGTGACGAGAGCTCTTACCATGGCAGGGACAATCAAGCCTTCCAGTCACAGGAGAGCATATGAGCTCTGCTGTACCACCTCTGAGAAATCTACACACTAAAACCTGAATGACCAAATACAGTGCTTTATTTATTTAGTAATTGTATTATAATTTTATAATAATTTACGATTGTTACACCCAAGACCAATACAACGTTTAGTATTTTTCCAAGCTGCTATTGAAATTGGTATCTGCAAGATCTTTCTTTGCATGGAAATGTGAAAAGGCTTAATGTTACAGAGCTCTCCCTCTCATTCCTACCGAACAGTACCGACTGACATTGTGAAAATCAACCAGATGAGCAAAGGACAGATACATTTTTGTTTGTGTATTTTGTGTTTTTTTAGGATTCTGTGTGTTAATCCACTGGAGCAATAGTTTTACTGGAGATGACACCACAGTCTGTTTACAGGTTGCCTCCATGCTGGCTTTTCCCCCTGGGAAGTGAGTAATTGGGAAAGTGTACACACAAGTCAGCACTCCAGAGAGTATGGGGCATGTGACACTCTTCCAGCAGTTGTTAATCATAGCCTTGCAACCGCACCTACAAGACTATGAAAGGCAAATAATATAATTTCCAGTCCAGTTTTATTTTTTTGTGTAATCATACGTTTGGTTGAAGGACATATGCTTTTCATTCAAACTCCATTACAAAATATTAATGTTCACATTTCCATATACCTCTTGTCTACAATATAATATAAAGTTTTAATGTTTTTCTTGTTGATTACTTTTCTGATCATGTTTTGAATCGGTGCCTTTTTATTTGAGAAAATGAACTCCTGATTCGGGTTTCCAAATAACAGAGAAAAGACCATGTGTATGTGCTTATTACATTTAAAATATATGTAACAAAAAGTCTTCTTTGTTGCTCACTGTTCTGTTCTGTGGTGCACTACCATTTTGTCATACGTATCAGGGGAGATTTTTCTCATTTTATACGGTAACCATTTAAGTGATACATTTTTGTCCCTTTTTTGGGAAGTGGTATCCAGAGTCTTTCTGTCCCCGGTTGTTTCACCTTACTGGTAAGGATGAGTTCTGGGAAATAATTATTTCTGTATTTCTGTATTTTTTTGACTCATTATCAAATGTCTTTGATAATGAGTTAACTGTTCTAAGCCCTTAATTTTGCATTGACAGAGTAGCACTGCAAAGGTCTCCCCTTGTTCCTCATACCCCAGTAAGTTATTAGATACATGGTGTACTGGTTTGGGAACTGGCTTTACAGCCAGAAGGTTGCTTGTACAGTTCCCCGGTTGGATGCTGTGTTTGTACCCTTGAGCAAGGTGCTTGAATCATTTCAGTATGCACTGCAGTATACCCAGATGTGTACATGGATTCTGTGTAAAATGTTAATTTATAAGCAAAGTTGTGTAAGTCACACAACTGGATAAGAACATCTGCTAAATATCTGTAACGTACTGTAATGTGTTGAGAAGATGTCCTGGTGTCTTGACAGGGTTCGTCTCTGTATTCCTGATTATTCTGGGTCCATTTCTCAGGTGGCTTCGGTTTTCTGAACTTAATGGTGAAATATTCCGTCTCTATATTCTGGAACTGTTTGTTCCATCACCCCGACTTCTTTAGACTGGTTCAGGATTTCTAAATTGGGCTTAAGACAGAATTTGAGGTATGTGAAAATTGATGAATAAGTTTAATAAAGGTACAGACATTTAAATGTATGTTTTTGTGTTCCCTTGATTCTTACCTCAGTCAATGGTTCTCAAACTTGGTCTTGGGGAACCGCTGTGTATACTGGATTCATTGCAACCACAATTGTAATCCCAGAAATGATTTACTCTCTTAAACTACATTATGCCATTATGTCAGAAATAACTGCATGTCATGAAGAATAAGTCCCATGTGCACACTGTGCATATTATGCTATGTTACAAACAGTATGGCACAATAACCTGTATTGTTTGCAATATAGTTTGAGAGTCACTGATCTAGGGATTCATATTTGTTTGATTCTATGCATTTGCAATGATGTGGTGTAGGTGGCTGGATGTCATTCATGGCGGAACTATGTATGAAATGGTCTGTAATTCCTCCTTGGATCACCCAATATGACCTGTAAATACCCTCAAATTAAAGCTGACAGTCTGCACTTTAACCTCACATTCCTAGTTTCATTTCAAATCCAATATGCTGTGCCACTATCTTTTCTATTCCTGATACACTGTATAATTCCCTGACTTGTGCTCTCGTGACCCTAAGTGGAGGCTTCAGCAGGTAGAGATCAGAGGAGGTGATGTGAGGATCCTTCCTCTCCCCACCCCCTCCCACCTCCACCCCATGTGACTTGGGGACGGCTGGTGGTTTGGATGGGCTGGCGGCTGGTGGTGGCAGACACGTGAAGCCCAGGCTAAGGGGCCCCTGGGTACAGCAATATCACTACGGCGATTGTTCCCCGGCAGCCACGGCAGGGGCCAGCCACGTTCGTTTGGGTCAGCACTGTGGGGAAGCGGGGGGGGGGGGGGGTGGCAGGGAGCTGCCCCAGGGACAATGGGCCTTTTTCTGTAGAGCAATGCTCTTTGTATGAGCAGAACTCATGAGGAAGAACAGACGTGACCTGCCCTGCTACTGCTCATGCAGGAAAAGGGGCATGAGCTATGCTGCATTCGCACTGCGAGTACGGCTAGGCAAAAAACTTAAGGGGTATGAGCCACCCTGCCATTGCACTGCAGGTACGGGTAAGCTAAATATGTACCCAGTGAGAACAGTTAAATCTTAATATATTATGCATGTCAGGTATATCTCAAATGAAGGGAATGTGTTTTGAAATGAAATTTCAGCCATTTAAATAAATGCATCAGTTATGGCCATGTTCACACATTCATTTTAACCTTTTTGTTTTCCTTGACAACCAAATATCCTACTGCAGCCAAAATAATGGGATGAATAAGGAGCTAAAAAAAGGATCTCTGATGACTCCTTACTGTCCCTGACCTGGGGGTCAGCTCTCCATTTTTTAGCTGATTTTATATGAAACAAGTGTTATCAAATCTTACAAGGTGCTATATATCATTCATCTGAGTCAAATTTCTAAAGAAATTGTTATTCTGCAACATTCAGCATTGTTATTTGGTTTAGCATTAGCAGTTCCAAATTACATCTAATTTTGAATTGTGCAATGTGTAATCCATCCCTCCATACATTATTATCCATCCATACCCGCTCACTCCTGCTTGGGGGGTGCTGCAGCCTTTCCCAGCATGCATTGGGCACAAAGTAGGGATACACCCTGGTCAGCTCGCCAATCCATTGCAGGGCACACACACCATTCACTCACTTATACCTATGTCTCCAATTAGTCTACTGCATGTTTTCAGGTCGAGAGGAAACTGGAGTACCTAGACGAAACCCACACAGACATGAGGTGAACATGGAAGCACCACACAGACCTTTTTGCTGTAAGCCACTGCACCACCATGACACCCCACAATGTGTAATGTTTTCCCATATTCATAGACCAGTAGAATTCAGTAAAATTTCTAAAGGAATAAATTATATTGATGAAATTTTATCCAAAAGGACTTTGACCAGCAGCCAGGTTTTACAGCATTCAAAGACAGAGTAACTTTGCAATTTTCTTCCACACAGTTGATAAAATGAAGGAGGATTGAGGATTGTGCTAAGTTCAGCATCCTTATATCAGTTCAGACAATAGCAAAAGTATATTTTTGTTGCATGAACCTTTTTTTGAAACATTGATAATGTGACTCCTGGAAAAAGACTTTGTAGTTCTATTTCATTTTTATCTCTGGATATAATATCCTGACGAAGGTTGCAGATTATCAGTGCGTTCAAGATGAGATAATATGACTATCTGAGGGGAGATCTCTCCACTGTCATCCAAGAGTTATGAAAAATTCACTGAGTGATAAGGGGAAGTACCTTTATCTCATATGGCTGACCTATGACATTCTGCCGTCTTAGAACCCCGATAAATGATTACATATTAATGCACACAAGTTCATTTTATCTATATCTGAATGTTTAATGGCTTTCTCTGTTTACAACTGCAGTTATCCAGGACAGAAATTATAACTGTCTTTATGTTTTAACCCAGGGCTGGCCAAATCTGTTCCTGGAGCTCTACATCCTGAGGTTTTCATTTCAACTCTACGTTAGCACATCTGATTCTGCTATTTAGCAGTTAGATGTCTAGCTGTAGAATGAGGTGTGCTTTGATAGGGTTGTGGGGGAAAACCTACAGGTCAGTAGATCTTCAGGATGTCATGGTTTTGGCTGATGCCACCATTTCTTTTCCTTTCTGCGCCTTTTCTTCAGTTATTACGGCCAATGGTTTTTTCGTGCGCCTTTTCTTTAGTTATTACGGCCATTGAGTTGATTGAATTATACACGTGCAAATTTCCTTTTACAATTTGCACCTGTTGGTGTTCTATTTAAACCCTGAGCAAGCCGACAAGCTTTGCTTCAGTGTCACTTATGTTGCACGAGAGCCGGTATTCTGTCAAGCGAGGTAAAGGATTGAGCTGCGATATTGGATTGTCGTGGCTATAAAATTAGCACAACCGTCTTTAGCTTTTTTAGATTGTTGGCAACAAGTTAGTGCCACAATCTAAGCTCAGTATTCTTTCTTTAGGGTTTTACTTTTTCAGCCTCGGTTCGAGGTCTGTTTTCTTTGAGTTGCCCCGTTTTCTGCTCCGGCAGTTGTTTTATTTTCATACTCCTTAAGCCTTAGTTCTTTTTTTACCCAGTACGTGGGTTGTGTAGAGCTTTTCTTTGGGATACTCTCCCTAAGGAGTATTGTTTTCCTTTCCCTTGTCTCTTGAGACTTTGTGGCTATTTTACCTCTGGTTAATAGCTTAAAGAACCCCCTGTTCAGTCGCGGTTGGTCTCCCAAAACTCCAACTCCCTCACACAGGAACAGGGTTAGGCAGCCCAGTTGTAACCAGTCACATGGTACAAACTCTACAATTGTAGGGCCACCAAAACTTTTCAACCAAATGTAGCATTTTCCCCCTGAAAGCCAAGACAGTTTTTCAGATTTTTCACCAAAAGATTATTCACTGGGATATTGTATGACATATTTTAAAGAGTCAGGAGCTTATTCTCATTGGCTGTTTATACATTTTTCTTGTTGGATGCCATTTTCCTTGTTAGATGCCATTACCTAGAATAGGGCTACCCAATCTTAATCTGAAAAGTTGGCTGCAGGTTTTTGTTTTAGTCTAAAAGACAAAGGCACTGATACCACTTTTCAGGGTCTTGATTGAAGGTCAAGTTTAGTTAATTTCTTGAATCAAGTGTCATAGTGCTGGTCTAAAACAAAAACCTGCACCCACATAATGAATTAAGATAGCCTGATGCACTAGTGCCTTAACAGATGCCATATCATGGGGCTCATCTATGCCCTAGAACAGTGCCTTAACAGATCCAAGATAACAAGGCACATACCTGCACTACAGGATGTTACATTTGTGAAGATTTCTTGTGAAAACTGCAACCTTTAATAAAATACTGATGAGGTGGTTAGAGTCAACCTGCCGAACTGTAGATATGCAATCTCACTAGTAAAACCAGACTGATAATAAACGATCATGACTCCCTATGTCATTTCCCAATACCAGGAAAATTGTATGTGTGAATTAATGTGTTGTACCATTCAATAGTAATAGTTGTGAATCAAACTTGCTCATTAATTAAACAGTTAATTCCAAAATGGCTTTTTTCACATTAGTAGTATTGTGCAAATCACTGCACCACCTTTCAGCTTCACATAGGGCAGTGCCCTAATGCATTGCTATTATAACTGCTAAAAGCTATTTTTGTATCAGCTGGTCTCTCAGGAAACAAACAAGGATTTTCTTTCAGTTGCTGCCTGGCAACTTTGAACACCTGCGGTTAGTAGTGTTCCATTGTCGCTGTTAAAACAACCAAAAAATGGTGGTCTGGCCTTTAGAAAATATGACTCAATGTTAATAAGTCCTCTCTCTCTGCAACGAGCAGTGTTAGGTATCGGGTAAGGTGTAAAGGCGTCTAGTTACAATTCATCCTGTGGGCACCACTCAGTAAAGACTGCCATGGAGTGATGCACAACCTAAGCACCACACCACATTGTAGCTGATTGGAAAACACATGCACACGCGTATGCTTAACACACACACGTATGGGTGTCCTATGTGTAATATGTCTTAACATACATACATATTTCCTTAGATTTAAGGAGAATGGACAAAAGATTAAGCAGAATTTTATGGTTGTTCAGAACAGTAAGTTTACACAATATTTTACCAGGAAAATCTTTAACCAAATAACATTGTTACAACCAAGACCTCTACTGGGATAAATCTTTATGATTAACAGGAAATGGGAATTCATGCTAGGAATACAGGAATTATACGAATACAGCTTGCACAAGTGCAAACAAAGATAACATTTGAATATACAATCGTAATAAACTAAAATGAACTATCCAAATAACAATAGTGTTTCGCAATGAATCAGGCGTATCTCACGCGGCACGCTGCAATAATTACATTTCCTAACACGTTCCTATTGTCGTCACGAGAGTAACAATTGATCGCTCAGTGCTATATACTACGACGCCTCCACGTGTTTCTCTGATGCTGAGGCTCCCACACCGTTTAAAAAGATCTACCGATTAGCATATATTCAAATAACGGCTCCATTGTGTGGCCACCACACAAGGCGCTTTCAGATGACCGCATATGTGCACAGATTGTGGGATGCAGCGGCTTCAAAGTCCGGCTCGCGGTCAGCGTGAGAAGATTCCGGAGGGCAGTACTTATGCAGTTATATGCCCCACGGCCCAAACTGAATCCCCCCCCCCCCCTCCCCTTATGGTGACACTTACTGACCGGACATGGCCAGACTAAATGTGGAAGAACACCTACAGTAGATACAAAAAGCTGCAGAAAGCTTCTGTAGGCCTATCGTCTGGTATACCTGAGGTATGTATTTTAATTGGTCCACTGACTGGGGGGTGTGTACTCTGGTAAACACTCAGCACAGGCTTGACAGTCTGGTGGTAATAATTTTATTGCACCATATGTCTCAGATCAAATATATTAATATATTTACATTCCCACATTCTCTGTTCTTACATTTCAAAACCAATGACACCCTTTGTTCCTAAAAATCTTGTGAAAAGGAACATGGTAGGATTTTGTGCCTGTTAAAGGCTGTTGGAAATGTCATAGTGGAGGCCTTTATAAGAGTGATTTTTTAAATTATTATGTGAAACAATCAAATGTGTATTTCTGCTGTCATTTATTTGTTTTAAAAATGTTTTATGTGTATCAATCATTACCTGTCAAGATTTTTTCCATGTTAATTCAAAATGTGCACACTAGCCTACAAAAAAACAAAAAACAAACAAAACAAAAAAAAAAAAAAAACAGGCACACACAATAACAGATCTACAGAACATATTTGCCAATTTTAGTTATTTCAGTACAACAACTTTACAGCTTGCTCAAATTTACAGTTTAGGTAATCTATAAAACCATTTAGTCATGCCACCTGTTCTCACATGGCCTGAATTACAACAAAATGGGAATAACACGTTTCGTTTTCAACTGTTCAGGCACACCATTCCACACCCAGTCCACACAGGAATCTTTCATTGTGAATATCACCATGCATTCAGGCCTGCATTCAATCACCAATTGTCCATAACTTTGATCTACAAATGAGTGCAAACATTACACTTTTTATAGTAGTGATTGCTGAGCTGTTTGTGAAGATAAATATTCTTTCTTAAAATATTTAGTCAAAGTTAAGGACAAATGTCAAATGTCATTGGCTGAGATTATCTACTAAGATGCATTAGTAGTTTCTTTGGGTCACATTTCGTGAATAACCATTCAGACATACTGATTTCTTTTTGGCATTTACAAGACATTCTTACCAAGAGTGATTTGCACAGCTTAATTTTTGTTTATACACACAGATCAATTTATACTGCTGTATTTTCACTGAAGCAATTCAGGCTAAGTATCTTGCTAAAGGATACAATGGCAGTGTCCCACCTTGGAATTGAACCAGCCAATGAGTAACAATCCCAGTCACCTAACCACTATACAACACAATGCTGCTTGAGAAAGTGAAAGAACCAAACAGAAAGTATGCTTTTTTCTAAGTGAGAAAATTAAATTTACAGGCAAATAATATGATGTAGCAGCTAGAAAATTCTGCTTCATGTGTAGTAGTGTGCATGTAACCTCAAAATCTGATTATATGTATACATATAATAACAATACATTTGTTTATACCGTTTATGTGGCCACTAAATGAATGAATGATATAAGCGAGGATTATTTTTTAAAAATCATGTTTGTGATCTGTATTGTATTGTATTCTTGCATTTTCTCGCAAAAGTCTGTTTAAAAAATGATTAGAAACAGAATTAACATGAGCAGCATAAGAATCTAGAGGTCAAAACAACAAACAAAAAAGATGAAGCAGCCGAATGTGTCTACATTCAAGTAAATGTATTTAAATTAATTTTCATGTCAGAAATTAATTCTAATACTTAAAGCAGTGCTCTTAAAGCAGAGTATTGCCCCAAGAATTGTCCTAGCTACATTACCATAAAAATATAGTCAGAATAGTATACTAAAGCTAATAAACACTAAGGCTTCCAGCTTTGGCAGAGAAGGAGAAATGAGAGAGAGAAGTAAAGGAGCAAGCGAGAGAAAGAAAAAAGATGTCTCGGGCAGTAATAAGGTGATTCAATTTCTGGTCTCCGTTCAGACGTACTCTGACTTGGTCCCAGGGGAGTGATCAGCCAGACTGTTCATGGATGTCTGTAGGGGGATCGTCTCTGTGTGGGGTGGCTCCTGACAGAAGAGGCAGGAGCCCACCAGCAGGCCCCCAGCCAGCAGGTGGAGGAGCCCGGCGGCCCAGCCGCAGAACAGGGCGTTCCCAAACTCCCAGCGCGGCACCACGTCCGGCACGCTCTCGTCAAAGAACCGCAGCACCGTCAGGTGTGCCATGTAGGACACCGGAACCAGCCCCACCACGCCAGCCGCCAGGCAGAACACGCCCCCCAGGATCCTGGCCGTCCTCTTGGCCCCTCGCGCCCGCGGGCCCTCGCAGCTGTTGACCAGGCGAAGGCCGGGCACGGCCAGCAGCAGCCCCAGGAGCCCGGAGCCCAGGGCCGTGCACATGAGGGCCCGGGCCAGCCGGATGTCCGGGGGCAGGCCCAGCAGGCTGTTGTAGGGCCTGCACTGCGTGGCCCCCAGCTCCTGCACCACGCAGGTCTCCCACAGGCCCAGCTCGTAGCTCTCGGTGGGCAGCAGGCTGGTGGACAGCGTCAGCCACTGCGAGGTGGCGGTGGCGGCCAGCGTGCAGAGCCAGGCCACCCCGGAGAGGAACGTCCCCGTCAGCTCCAGGGCCCACGTGCCCTGGTCCATCCCGCTCCAGGGAACAGCGGTGCCCAAACCCGCCGTCTCTCCCACCCTGCCAGAACCACACAACCTCCTCTTCCCCCACCTCACCCCCCAAAAATACTTTTTTTTTTTTTACTTGTCTTGGTTGCCTGGAGAGCTTTCTCCTAGCGCTGTGGTGGATGTTTTCTGGTACGGTACTGCTTCAGCTCTAGGCTGCGAGGGCCGCCGTCAGAATCGGTCTCCACTCCGGTCGAAAGAGCGCATCATCTGCCAATGAGAAAAGTCAGCTTCGCCACAGTGCCGGAGAGCTGCAGCCAGCGCAAGAGGCAACGACTGCAGCTGCAAACAACAAGCTCATTCACACTCGCAGCCGGGTGAGGGATGCTGTTAAAATGCAGACAGGATGTTATTAATATTCAGGTCTTTGTCATTTTTGGAGTGCTAAGAGGAAGCTCACATTTCATTAGGGTTCCTTTTTAACCGCTAGCCTGATTTTGCCCCTTTGGCTTCACCATGGTTTCTCCTGTTTGGGAATGTGAGGGACGTGTGGTGGCACATAACTAAAAAAATACACTAATAAACTATAAATACTAGCACATACGCGTATTAAAATAGAAGTGATGCAAGATCGACGGTAACAATGCCATCAGATCTGAGAGCTGCAGTAAGTCAGCTCTCAGATCTCCTGCACGCCAAGCACGAAGTTTGTCTTGATAAAGTGTCTGCATGCCTTTCACGGTGATTCATATTTATTTGTGTTGTATATTTTCAGTTATACAAACATCAGTTTGATTTAGTGTATTTGAAAGTTCAGTGAAATATTTTCAAGGCATAAGTGTGTTCATTTAAGTTAAATATGCAGATTGCATATATGTAATGGCCACATTTCTAAAAAGCGCATCAGGTTTCAGGACTTACTTGCTGGTTCATTAACAATGAACAAACTAATTAGTGTTACAACTGGTAACAAATACAATGTAATGCTACCTAAGAAATGTTTTTCCTTTAAGAATAAACACAGATATTAGCAGTACAAATGCCAGTTTCCTAGATATCAGAAACAACACTTGTAAATACAACAAGAAATATTTTTTCATTCTAATATGTATAATCATATCGGAAATGTTACTAATCTGGCAAAGTGAAATAGTTCTTACCTTGCTTTCAGAGTCTCCAGACATGCAGTCTCAAGATGGGGAATTTTGTTGCACATGACAACAAAACATACCAACAAACAAAGACAATATTATTGTGCATCTGTGCTGTGATACGGACGTGCCAATCGAGCCATGGACCAAAGAGGTAGGAGTGTGAGGATGAAGGCGATGATGCACAGAAAAATCGTTCCAAACACACACAAAATTCCATCCAACTGTTCAGCTGACCAGACCAAGGTCTTATGCCTGTGAGTGTGTGTGTGCATGTGTTTGTGCGGGTGTGTGTGTTCTACACTGTTTTCCTTTAACACTGCAGTTTTGATGGGTGGAGAGGGGTAGGGCTTTATGTTTGTGTCATCCCAATTAAGACATCTTTAATAATTAAAAAACGGGTTTATCAGAGGTTGAGAGTCTTTATTAGGTCAGATAAATGTGTTTCAAAACAAACTTTTGACCTTGCTACTACATCAGGAATCCATGTTTGTAATGGCTTAAAATCATTTTGATGGTCTGCACACTCTTGAACTTCAGCATGTTAATCTTTTTTTTCTCCTGGGAAAATCTAGACTCAAGTACAATGTTTCTTTCCACTTTCTTTATGAGACAGTGCATTTGTAGCTGCAGCTGTCTATGTCTCTTTCCTGTCTTCCCTAAATGTTCTTAAAATTTATCTTGGAAGCTGTACTACAATTGGTATGGTACAGTGCCAAAGTGAGATCTCTAATGCTATGACCTATTGAAATATAATAGTCTGAAATATATCAAAATTATTTTCCAACAGTAAAACTTTTATGTCAAAATTCTGCTAATTTCAGAATGCTTGTGGAAATATGTTTATGTAGAGCTCACGTGTGTCTGGTAGTGACATCACTAAAGGAGATTTATAGCAGGGTAGGGTCCACTGAATGTCTGCATGGTGATTGGAGGTTTTCAAGGAGGGGAAGGGTGTCATTCATTTTTAAGACTGAATTGAATCAATAGTCTCCTAATTGATGAAAGTGTGGGCACATGGCCACTAAAACTAACCATTTGGTACATAATGAAAATAAAGCAAATGACAAGCATTATGTCAATAATGCAGCAAAGGGAATATTTTTTTGTTTCCCAGCATTCAACTTATGCTGTTAACATTCTGTTCTCCTGTGGCTCTGAGCTGTTCAGCCACCAAACAGAGTTGTTTGAATGACTTGTCTGTTACCGACTCCTTAAACAACTTTTGATCACTTGCGTCTTTCATTCACAGACATCTTTCATTCTCTCCATCTCTCCAGTCTGTCTCTCTTCCTCTCATTCCATGTCAGAGCTGTTCTCTACACCTGTCTGGCAGCAGTAGGCTCGGGGCTTTTCCTTTTCCCTCATCTCTCTCATTAGTCTCTGTCAGTTCATCCTTATCTCGCTTCAGTTCGTCTTATTTTTTGAATGAAAGACGCAAGTGATCAAAAGTTGTATATATAAATGCATTCCATTTTATTTCTCTTGCCTTTAAACAGCTCTCCATTTCTCCTTTTTTGTATTTAGTTTATCTGAACTCTTTCAGTTCTCTCTAATTGCCTCTTGCAGTTGCTGCTTCTCTCCTTCCAACCTTCTGAGAAAAGGGGTAAGGTTCCTACTTTCTTCTTGGTACTTCCTTTTCACTCTCTCCTGTTCCTCCCAGCTCTGTGCATCTCTTTCCCTCAGTAACCGTTGCTACAACACTCTTTTTTGAGACAGCATTGGACTAGACGAGAGGTTAAAACCAACACCCATGGGCCTGCTGAGTGGCTCATACTGTTAAAGCACTTTTCCAGTTCATGTACAGCCTTGTATTTGGGCCATTCCAGCGACTGTGGCTGGTAGCCCCACAAGACAAAGCAGGGTTAGGGAGAGTTCAGTCAGCTCGGATATGTGGCTCATTGCTCCCCAGTGACCTTCACTGATCAATAGGGACCTGTGGTCCCAACAGGTCCCCAAATTCTAATCTCTTTCCCTTGCATCTCAGTGGGACACCTCTGGCCAGGATGATGTTGCTGCAGAGCTCTTTCCAATGTTTCTCACCCCTAAAAACACAACATTCGGCTTTAGGAGGCTGTTGTTGCCACCTAATGGAGAAAAATAAGAATGCATGGCTGACTCCTGAAAGTCTATATGAGTCAAGAAACTCAAGAAAAAATGTTTTTTTTTTTTATTCTATTTTTTTAATTATATGGTGTCAAAGTCATTGATATGGAGTTTTTTTTTCCAGTTCCCCTCAACTAAGAAGAAGCATACAGTACCTGGTATAAAAACTTAATTAACTTTATGTGCCACTGTAACTCAAGAGAGCAGATACTATATAAAATATATTCAACATGAAGAAGTTTTATATCTAGTTGCCCATATCTAATGTACCGTGAAACAGATATGATCTACCACCATTTTTAATAAGACTGCAAAACTGTAAATTGCTACAGTCAAGGGACCAAACCCAGGAAATTAATCAAAGAGAGAGCAGCCATTTCACACTGTTGTTCCACATGTCAAAATGATGCATGTGTAAAACAACACAATCTTTCAATGTTTTTTCCAACAGTGGCAACAGTGACAATTTACTGTCTGGATAGCAGTGTGGTGTATTTGCTAAGTAGTAAAATAAAAAGTGATGTGACACGGCCCAGAACAAATCTAGACCATGCCATGGACAGCTTTTGTTAAGAATATTCTGTAAAAGTGCGTAGACTTTGTTCTGCTAGTACAGACACAGTGTATTCAAAATGGTACTGTAATGGAAGTGAAAACAGGCCCTGAGAAGAAAGGGTGACACCACAGTGGGTACAGCTATCTGAGACCAGCAGGGAGAGCAAAAGAGCATAGTTTTCAACCCTTCGGGCAAAAGTGGCAGCAAACCTAGTGCATGTGTGCCATAAACAAGAAAAAAGAAAAAATTATTTCTATTGCCTTCTTTACATAATATAACAATTTTCTTTTGTAATATGCAAGACTCTTCAATTCAAACGATACATTTTCAAGTATAGGTTAATGTCTGGAGATTGTCATTGCAAAACAGTAATTTTGTGGTCAGTTAACCATTTCTTGGTTGATTTTGAGGTTTGCTTCAGATAAAAGTCTTACTGCATGATCCAGTAGTAGCCTTGTTTGAGCTTCCTGGTGGGGGGGATACCAGGATTTTGCCAACATGTAGGCCTATTGGCACTTTGTGATTCCAAAGACCTTCAGTTACAGTCCTGAACTTTGATTGGAAACCAGTGTTATGATAAAATGAGACGGAATCTGAGGTCTGGGGTCTGGGCTTCATGTGGTCAATGGCCCACAGGTTGAGGATCGCTGCTTTAGAAGTTACAGCTTCCTGAGACTGGTAAAAAGAGGGGTTTCAGTTGGGTATCTTCAGGTAATTCACCAAATCTCTTTTGTGATTATGGCAAGGTCTACTTCTAGTTCAACACCAATGCCACCTGCAATATGCCTTTTCTCTAAACTTACCTTTTCACTCAGTCTTTACATGTCCAGTTATAATAATTAACAGCCACAAGCCTAGATTCTGGAATTTACAAAGGGAAGCCTACTTTTTTCATTAATAGCCTGTGCCTGAAATATTTACTTACAGTAACATGTCAGGACTAGCTGGATGGATGTGGGCCTGGGGCAGTGGCATTCCTCAAAAAAGCTTCGTGACATGCTTTCTCTCCCGGCACTCTTTGATCTTTCATGCACGTTCTTTCACAGACCCCTCAAAAGGGGTGCATTCAAGAAACACAACGTTTTGCTATAGTTCACTGAAAAACTATATCCACTCCAAACAGTTGTCAGTGTTCTGCTGCAGTCTTGTGTCCGCTCCCATCTTTGTGTAACCACTGGTGTAACCCGAATCAACAATTAATGTACAATCAGTGTTACACTGTACATAATTGTCCTGTCAGCTGCTATAGTCTTCAAGCTGTGCAACTGCATGTTGCACACACCAATGTGTTCGTTAATAATTTGCAACATGTTTTCCCATCTTGCATTCAACCCAGGCTCTTAACACTGCTTCCCTGCTTCCAGGGGCATTTAGAGAAGGTGGGGCAGGAGCTGGGGGCAGATAGGAGGTAGATGGACAAGGCGTACAGACAAGAAAGAAAGCCTCCTCCAGCTATCTGACACTGCACTGATAGGGGCCTGGCTTCACCATGTAATTAACACCGAAGTCCTACATTAATGAGGTGCTCCCCTCTTTAATTCTTGAGCCAATCATGAGCCACTCTGTCAGCTCTGGCAAGGTCAGGATTCAGTAAGGAATATTTACAATATTTAGATATGTAGATGAAAATTTGTATTACTCACACATTTTATGAAAAGCATTGATGTTTTGAGGACCATTAACATGGTGTGTGACACGATGTTGATTGTTTATGATTTTCTTGGGCATTAACCGTACATGCAAGACTATGTTTAGACTATCATTTCAATACCTTTATTTACTTTGACGTTTTTAGTAGTTGTAGCCTATATTTTAGTTTATTTTGAACTTCAATAAACCTATGCTAGAAACGTTATTAGTATATGTACGTCCACATTACAGGGGGAGATAAAAATGAGGAGCTGATGTCAACAGATTTTGAGAAGGAACAATTTCGAGACGCCATGACAGAGGAAAGCGGTGCATTGTGGGATCGCCCAGCCAAAACTGCAATCACTGACGCCTTCTCTATTTAGCACTTGAAACATTCGGATACATTTTGCAAAAATGACTTAAAATGGGCGTATTTGGCAGGTTAAAAGACATCACGGAATACATTTATTTTAAAATATTATAAATATATCGAGAATCATTGCTGCCGACGGTAAGAATCTGTTTGCATCTTACGAGTTAGCTAGCTAAGCAAGCTAGACTGGAATAATGAACTGATATTGTCGTGTTAGCTAGTTAACTGAAACACTGGTGTCACTTAAAAACATTCACCCTAGCCTTTATTCGTTTCGCATAAAAATAATAACAAGGTAGGGTGCGAGTTTATTGCTAAATTATACAGAATGTTACCAACATTAGCGAGCAAACAGTAAGACATAGCTTATACGTTATTTATTTCCCTGACGTTTTAATACCTGCAGTTAACGTTATCCCTTTTTAAAACTATGCGTTGTTTGGAATGATACTGCGACAGTTGATAAGAAAAGTGATATTTCAGGTGCGTAAGTTACAGTGTTATTGTAAATGCAGCTGGAACTGATGCAAAAGGGTTGGTGAAAAACTATCCATCAAGAAGCTACTATAACTTGTAGTATAACGTACAGCCTAGTTAGGTGTATTTTTCCTGATTCATTGGGTGGATTGACGCTAGTGACGTGTCATATACCTCATTAACCGGTTTAGTGGTTTACACTCCTGTATGAGGTGCACTGTGCAGTATTTACGGTGGTGTCCTGTATCAACTGCAGTAAGAAAACACGGGAATACCAGAAAGAGCGTCTCAAAACAAGGCCACTGAATGTCATGGCTATGTTGAGAAATGTTGCTATTCTTCGTATCGTGCAAGTGCTTTAAAGAACGTATATGGGTGGTGCAAACGGACAGTAAATAGAGAAAATAAATATGTATTCTCTGTATTGGTTGCAGATGCAAAATAGCAATAATCAGTTCTTATCTGCTGGCTAATTGACGACCGATTACTATACAGAGGGTGCCAAATAGAATTATTTGATACATGCTTTTGTACTTTTTACGCAGGTACTCTTGCTGACTTGTGAAGATCTAACCACTGTTTCCCTTATCTGGCTTCACGTGCAGCTTTTTGAAGGACAAAAAATGTCCATATTTCTCAGCCATTACAAAAGTGTTATTCTGCGTTTTTTGTAAGTGTGCTTTAAAAAAAAAATATTCCTGCCTTCTTTCCTGCAGAGACCAGTATGACTCCCACAGAGGAGATGAATGGCTCGGGGAACCTCATGGACTTCCTGGATGAGCCCATCCCGGATGTGGGCACCTACGAGGACTTCCACACCATCGATTGGCTTCGGGAGAAGTCACGTGACACAGACCGGCACAGAAAGGTGAGCTTCTGTCCCCAAACTCAGCCATGCGACTCTCCTCTACTGTATGTCGCTCTGGATTGAAGACTGCCAAGTGATTGTATGACGAGGACAGGCCATACAGACCGCTTAGGCTTGTCATTTTGCCCACAATCCACCATTTATGCATGGACTGTTGTGTTAAGCCTGTTGTCCTTGTTGTCTTTCGTTTAGAAATAAAGTTATTGGAAAAAGTGTTATATGTTGCCGTGAAAATCCTGTTGAGACCTAGGTGTCAGTTTGAGGTTTCTTCCTTCTGTCCTTCCCGTGCCGGATTCAGAGTGTATTTTATTTTCTGGCTGCCTGCTTAGATCACCAGCAAGAGTAAGGAGTCCATCTGGGAGTTCATTAAGAGCCTGCTGGATGCCTGGTCAGGATGGGTGGTGATGCTGCTGATTGGACTCCTGTCAGGTAGGGTTCTGTCCAACCTCTTGCATGGGCTATGTTTGTGTATCACACTTGGCCTGCACAGAAATGTCTGTGTGCTAAATGTGTCTGACTGCCTGGGGTATCCACATATTCAAACAAAAAAGTATGAAAAGTTCATTTGTTTATTTGGTTTATAAACAGTTGGTAGTGTACGTCTATACACTTTCCCTGAGTTCTGTTTCCTCATTGAATGTGAACTCCTCTCTCGTGCACACAGGGACACTGGCCGGCGTCATCGACCTGGCCGTGGACTGGATGACGGATCTGAAGGAAGGGGTCTGCCTGTCTGCGTTCTGGTACAGCCACGAGCAGTGCTGCTGGACCTCCAACGAGACCACCTTCGACGACCGCGACAAGTGCCCGCAGTGGCAGAAGTGGTCCGAGCTGATGACCGGCCACGCTCTGGTAACGCCCCCGCGTGTGAGAGTTAGCTTTAGGCACCAAGCCTTCTCTCTGCTACAAAGCTGGGAGCAGACTGTCTGTGGTCCATCTGCGGTTCAAGATTAATTTAGGAGTGAATAGACCTGTGTCCTCTCCGATGGTGAAGCCAGGTGCTTGTTGTTACTGATGAAGTCTTGTCTTTCTCAAGGGTGCCGGAGCGTACGTGCTGAACTACTTCCTGTATGTTATGTGGGCGCTGTTCTTCTCCTTCCTGGCCGTGACTCTGGTCCGCGTGTTTGCGCCGTACGCCTGTGGCTCAGGTATCCCTGAGGTGGGTATCACAGGTCCTGCAGTGTGTAAACTGTTTGAACTGTCACCCGTTTGAAACTGAAACCTTCCCTGTGTCTGTATGCACCATCAAATGGGGGTGTGTTTTAGTGTGTCTGTGTCTTTGTGCTGTAATGTTCTCATGAAATGGGGTTGTGTTTTAGTGTCTTTGTGGTGCATATTATTTCTTTATTAGTATTATTTTCTTTTGCCATGCTAAGAAACAGAAGAGGGTGCATGTTTGTATTGCTGTCTTCCTGCTACCAGCGCGATGTGGGACTAAAGCATCTGAACACGTCTTTGGCTTCTAACCCCCTGCAGATAAAGACGATCCTGAGCGGGTTCATCATCCGGGGCTATCTGGGGAAGTGGACCCTGCTGATAAAGACGGTCACCCTGGTGCTGGCCGTGTCCTCTGGCCTCAGCCTGGGCAAGGAGGGCCCGCTGGTGCACGTGGCCTGCTGCTGCGGCAACCTCTTCAGCAGCCTCTTCTCCAAGTACAGCAAGAACGAGGGCAAGCGCAGAGAGGTGAGCGTCACCGTGACCGACTGTGACCGTGACTGAGCGTGAATGTGACTGACCATGACTGTGACTGACCATGAACGTGATTGACTATATCCAACTGACCAACCGTGAATGTGGCTGACGGCGACTGACTGACTTTATTATTTTTATTGTTTTTGTTCTTAATATTACTGTCAAATACACCATTTAAAATTGCGCTATTTGAATGCCGTATCATTGAATAATGCTCTGTGCTTGACAGGTGCTGTCCGCGGCGGCAGCTGCCGGTGTGTCGGTAGCCTTTGGGGCTCCGATCGGAGGCGTGCTGTTCAGCTTGGAGGAGGTACGGGCATCCCCACACCGCGGGGTTATGCGTTCAGTGCCCTTGTGTGCCGAAAGGTGGGTTGGGTTGGGTTATTCTCGGAGGGGCGGAGAAATGAAGGGTAACTGAGGCTGTATGGTCAGGGCGTTCACTCTACTGCTCTTTCACTGCCACTAACGCAGGGTCTTCTTGGTCCATATTTTAAGACCTTTGGTGGGGGGTTTCATTTCTTAATAATTTTCCAAAGGACAAAGGACAAGCTTGAAATATGAATATTAAAGTAACCACTGGAAAGTGACCTTTCGGCCAGGCCATTTATTTACCTTTTCATGTAATCATCGTGCACGTGCGTGCTGGACGGGTGGTGAGCTCTGCGCGTTTTTCGGCAGGTGAGCTACTACTTCCCGCTGAAGACGCTGTGGCGGTCCTTCTTCGCCGCCCTGGTGGCGGCTTTCACTCTGCGCTCCATCAACCCGTTCGGCAACAGCCGGCTGGTGCTGTTCTACGTGGAGTACCACACGCCGTGGTACATGGCCGAGCTGGTGCCCTTCATCCTGCTGGGCGTTTTCGGGGGCCTGTGGGGCACCCTCTTCATCCGCGGCAACATCGCCTGGTGCCGGCGGCGCAAGACCACGTGGCTGGGCCGCTACCCGGTGCTAGAGGTGATGGCGGTGACGGGCATCACGGCCATCCTGGCGTTCCCCAACCCGTACACGCGGCGCAGCACCAGCGAGCTCATCTCCGAGCTCTTCAACGACTGCGGCGCGCTGGAGTCGTCCCAGCTCTGCGACTACGTCAACGACCCCAACATGACGCGCCCGCTGGACGACATCCCCGACCGCCCCGCCGGCCCCGGCGTCTACGCCGCCCTGTGGCAGCTTGCCCTCGCCCTCGTCTTCAAGATCGTCATCACCATCTTCACCTTCGGCATGAAGGTCAGCCGGGCATTGTGGGTAAAGGGGGTGGGGCTTTACAATGGTGAATCTTATGCTGTGTACAGATCCCCTGTGATCTCCTGCTCTGTTCACGTCCCCTGCGACCTCATTTCTCTGTTCACATCCCCTATGATCTCCTCTGTTCACGTCCCCTGTGACCTCATTTCTCTGTTCACATCCCCTGTGATCTCCTCTGTTCACGTCCCCTGTGACCTCATTGCTCTGTTCACATTCCCTGTGACCTCATTTCTCTGTTCAGATTCCCTGTGACCTCATTTCTCTGTTCACATCCCCTATGATCTCCTCTGTTCACACCCCTGTGACCTCCTGCTTTCTCCAGATCCCCTCGGGGCTGTTCATCCCCAGCATGGCGGTGGGGGCGATCGCCGGGCGGATCGTGGGCATTGCGGTGGAGCAGATGGCCTACCACCACCACGACTGGATCATATTTAAGAACTGGTGCCGGCCGGGGGCGGACTGCGTCACGCCGGGCCTGTACGCCATGGTGGGCGCTGCCGCGTGTTTGGGTAAGAGCCTGACGCCGCCGCCCGTGTGTGTACACATTCCCTGTGTACGTTAAGCTCAGGGGGAAGGTCGTATAAACCTGTCCTGTGTGTTCTTATACAGCCAGCTAATTGAATGGAACTTATAGTATAAAGTAAAATAATGTAGTGATAAATCACAAGTTCTATTGAATATTTTTACTAATGATATTAGTAGTAGGTTATTACAAAAGCAAAACCTATTGATCGGTTTAGATGACTTTGCCAACTCTATGTGAAAAATTCTCCTCCACTGACTGGCCCTTTTCCCCTCTGGGCTGTCCCAGGTGAAATACTTTAACCCATTAACTACCAGTTCCTGTAGAATTATGGACAATTTTAAAATAGAGAGCAATTTTCAAATGTATCTAGGATCAAGAATGATTCTTCCATATTTGTTGTACATTTTGGTTAACAACGTTCTGCTAAAGAAGAATCTGGTGAAACTTTGTGCCCTGACTGAGCGCCCCTCTCCCCTGATCCCCGGGGTCGCTGCAGGCGGGGTGACGCGGATGACGGTGTCGCTGGTGGTCATCATGTTCGAGCTGACGGGCGGGCTGGAGTACATCGTGCCCCTGATGGCCGCGGCCGTCACCAGCAAGTGGGTGGCGGACGCCTTCGGGAAGGAGGGCATCTACGAGGCGCACATCCAGCTCAACGGCTACCCCTTCCTGGACGTGAAGGACGAGTTCACGCACCGGACGCTGGCCACCGACGTGATGCGCCCGCGCCGCGGGGAGCCGCCGCTGGCCGTGCTGACGCAGGAGGGCACCACGGTGGAGGACGTGGAGGCGCTCATCAAGGACACCGACTACAACGGCTTCCCCGTGGTGGTGTCCCGCGAGTCGGAGAGGCTCATCGGATTCGTCCAGCGCCGGGACCTCACCTTGGCCATCAGTGAGTCTCACCCCACACTCACATGCACATACACACACACACACGCACACGCAACAAACAACACAAAGCACACACGCACACACAGATACAAACACACACCCGCAACAAACAACACAAAGCACACACGCACACACAGATACACACACACACACACCCGCAACAAACAACACAAAACACACAAAGCACACACGCGCACACAGATACACACACACACACCCGCAACAAACAACACAAAACACACACGCGCACACCCGCAACAAACAACACAAAGCACACAAGCACACATACGCACAGACAAGCACAAGCGCTTACACACACATCCACACACACAAGACATTCGGCTCACACACACATGTGCACTAACAAAGGCTTGTACATGTACATGCGCGCACACACACACACACATTCTCTCTCGCTCTCTCTCTAAGCCTGTCTGTGGGTCTTCCCTCAGAGAGTGCGCGGCAGAAGCAGGACGGCGTGGTGAGTAATTCGGTGGTGTATTTCACCGAGGACGCCCCGCAGCTGCCCGCCAGCAACCCCCAGCCCCTGAAGCTGCGCCGGATCCTCAACCTCAGCCCCTTCACCGTCACCGACCACACGCCCATGGAGACGGTGGTGGACATCTTCCGGAAGCTGGGGCTCCGGCAGTGCCTGGTGACGCGCAGCGGGTGAGAGCTCAGGAGAAATCTGGAAAATCATGGAAGGGTTGTGGAACGTGGTCAGATCTCCCTGACTTTGAAATGCCTGGGAAAATTAGCCAAAGAATAATAAAAACCAAAGAAGTTGGTCTGGAAATGAGGTGGAATGAAAATGTATGGCCTTTCTTCTCAATTGACTAGCTTAATGCCACTGTAAGAAACTCCTCCTTGCTGTTTGGCAAAGGAAGGCGTGTAGCCTTACCTGGTGCTACCGAAACAGGATTCATTTAATGTTATCTCAATTTGACTCCAAAATAATGATTTAACCTTTCCTGTGTGTTAACAGTTATGCATAGAAGCAGGAGACTGCTTTCCGCCAGTAGTGTGGCTCTGTATGAATAGCTGTCTGTCTTTGTAGACCTGGACGTGCTGCTGGCGTGTGTAACACAACATATTGTGAAAGTAATGCAAAAAAGTCTACTTTGCAATATTAGCTCATAGCCCAGTTTCTTGTGCTTTACCCCAATTGTTTTCTTGGGGCTATTTGTAATATTTTTGTAATATGCAATTCAAAAATGAGTTACATTTCTAAAAGTAATATTTGTGTTTGTTGTGTTTCTGTACATTTCAGGCGTCTCCTGGGGATTATCACCAAGAAGGACGTCCTGCGACACATGGCCCAGATGATGAACCAGGATCCTGAGTCCATCATGTTCAACTGAGCCCCTTCCCCCTCCTCCTCCCCTGCCCAACCCCTTAATCCCAGAGCCAGGAGCATGTGAATAGTGCCACACTACTGTAACCCGCGAAGCGTCTCTCCTAACGTGCCGCAGCTGGCGCCCCCTGGAGCCTGCGGTCAGAATGACAGACTGAAGCCCCTTGAGGGGCGGGGGTGTAGGATGAGGTCTGGGGGTGTTCTAGCCCGTGCCGGCCCCATTGCTGCCATGTATGTCGTGCTAAAGTAGTTGTTTTTTTTGTTGTATTAAAATTAGATGGTGAGCTCCAGGCTGTGTCTACTGGAGGACCATCTTATCAGTGCCCTCTGCTGGCTGCCACAAGTGCAGTATTGGTAGGTACACACAAACTGGTGCCATTCATGTGGATCTAACTGGATCTAAAGGCTGGAATCGGTGTGCAAATGAATGGGGCCAAACTAGAAGAACACCAGTGGAAGGGGACACCAGTGGAAGGGGAGGTGATGGACATTTGGGCGGTGCTTTGTCTTCCTACGCATCTGATATTCTTCTAGAAATGGATATTACTTAAGGCAGGGATTGGAAGTTTAATGGGTTATCATTCGGTCTGCAGCCTGTTTCCACCTGTAGTGCTGCTCGGAAATATCTAAATTGTAATTGCGGGCTATGTGATCTTGACATAAGCTGGAACAAAAATAAGAAGCCGTGTGGTCCTCTTAGGTCTCCAAGTTTCTCCACTCTAAATTGGGGAAAGGAAATGCAGCTGCTGGGTAGCTCACTTGGTAAAACTGCCGCTTGAATTGTGTGTGAGCACTACGTTCCTGGATCGAATCCGAATGCCAGTGTCTGAAGGCGCGCGATTGGCTTTGCGTCGCCCAAACGATATATGGGAGAGATTCTTTCTGCAGGGATAGTGTTCGTTGCTCGAGTGGCCCCACAAGTGCTCCTAAGTTGAAAAATTTAAGAGCACACTAATGCACCCCAATTAGTAGATGTGCTCCTAAATTATTTTCCAGTTAGCGCAAATCTACTTTCAGGAACCAATGCTCGCTGAAGAGCCCTACCTTAGCTCTGGGTTCCCAGACTTAAATTTGGTGTTCAGAGTAAATCAGAGAACCAGCAGACACTGCGGCCCTTCAGGACTTTAGTTTGAAAGCCCCAGGAGAGCACACATACTGTTCGCTCGCTGTTCTGGAGATTTAGTGCTTTCACACATTCCATTGGAATTGAAGCTTTATCTGATCATGTAACTTGGGTGCGAAACAAGGTTTAAAAAAAAAAATGTGCCTTGTTTCACATCAGTTGAAATGCTACAGTTTTTGCCACCATCTGGACATGTGCTTATTTCTCTGAGGACAGGATGGCAAGCGGCAGCCGTAAATCATGGCGTGTGCGCGCCCCTGTGACTGAGGGTATGCGCATTGCTGCGCAGTCACGTCACGGCCCTGCACAACGGGTGCCAAATACGAAATTCAGAAACGCCGCAGGTTTTCCATTCAGTGTAGAACGGCTTAATGGCCTAGTTTATCTTAATCAAATATTTTAACAATAGTACAGGTACTTTGAAAAACCGCAAGAATGTGTTCAGTATTTATATTATGTTCAGAAATGATTTACTTTTGAAACGCAGGGAGACATGTTGGCTGCTGTACCTCCTGCTCGGAATTCTTTTGCAGTTCTACCTTTTCTGGAAATAGAATCCGGTTCTCTTTAATGCCAGCCACAGAAACCACACACTAAGCTCAAATGAATGGCCAGTGAACGCACTTTTTTAGGATATCCAGACAACTTCTTTTCCTGTGTCTTTCCTCCCATCTATTTTCTTACAGAAAGCTTTGTAATCAGTTTAAGTTGCAGCTGCTCCCGGTTGTGTTTGAAATTTTACTGAAGTCTGAAGGTGTGTAAGTCTAGAATATCTCTAAGTTACACGCTGTTAACACTCCGTTTAAGGTGTTTAATTTAAGGTGTCTCATTGAAGGTCAAGTAGGGCTCTGGTTATTGTAAAAATCAAAGCCTTTTGGGTTTTTTTCCCATGTTTTTTGGTACAGCTGTTCTGTCTGGCAGCCTGGGGTTGTTTTTCCATCCCTGGCATTGTCATTGTAAATGTTCCCTCCCCAAATCTTTTAACGGCATGTAGATAATGACCGCCATTTATTTATATTTGTTGATGTTGTCAAAAATAGCACATTTATGTTGATGCACAAGTTTATTTGTAGTTTTACCTTGTTGGCTTTTTTGGTTTGTATCGTTTCCTGACATTGTTATACAGTGGTCCAAAAAATCCAGTACATGTAACTTACATGGTTTGCACTAAAATTACTTAACTAAATGGAACTTTAATCATTAAAAAGGGAAATTTTGTTGGCGTTTTTTTGTTTTTCTGTGATTCTATAAATGAATCATATTCTGTTTATTTCTTGAAGTTTTACCGGATATCAATGCAGTTTTCCTGTTAAACACTATGGAACATTAGCATGTTTCGTCTGCATAGAACTGGATAAAGTAATACTAAAGCTGTGGACAATCCTAAGATTATGTTTCTCAACTATTATGACAATGATAGACTATTAAAAAATGGACTACTGCCAGTTTGCATTAACAATTAAACTTAATACTTCAGACTTATATAATGCAGTGAAAGGTATATTTATTTAAAAATTTGTTAACATTTTTATGCACCACTCCAGTTGAGTTTTTGTCTTTTTAGCTAGGTACAGTGTTGTTGCTAATTGCAGGTAATTAAGTTACATATAACTGTACATAAACCTTATGTATGTAAGTGACCTAATTGCTCATAGATGTAATTGAACAGTATATACAGCAAGTAGCATTGATAAATATGCATGAAGGGTACAGTGCACACCATTTTCTATCAACCCCACTAACATATTTTCTTATGCTTTGCCTTTTGCAAGGCAGCTGCAGAAAAGGTATATCTCATGGCTAGTTACTGTCAGTTCAGTTGGGGTTTAAGGCCACTTGTGTTTCTGTTTCACTCTTAACTCTTTCAGAGTTACTCATTTTCCTCATATTCTGAATCGTACCACTGTGTTTCAGCGTAAAAAAATGTGAACTGGACAAAAAGTGACCCCTTCACAAGCTGTTGCTAATTTAGCTTCAGCGGCGCGTCATTTATGGTCGATCCCTCTCACCGGTACAGCTACAGTCAACTTCATATCGGGGGGGTTCTTGGTTTGAGGCCGCTTTGTGTAACTGTTGCTGTAGCTTCGTACCCAGCCAGGGGGGTAGCGCTTTTGAGTCTCAACGGTAATGCTGTGTGCTGTTTGCTGTGTTCGCTATTCCTGTCATGTGTGATAGGACAGAGTTGTGAGACCTGGCATTATACAGTCAATAAAGTGTAATAAATCAGCATAGAGTACCTGTACATCTGTGTGTGATCCCAGTTTTATTATTTCTATGGAGAAAATACTTCACAATCAAATAAATGGGGCTGTGTATGTAATTAATTCATTTTACCATGGGTGGTGCCTTAATTTAGTTTTGCAGGTTTTACAGTTTTAAATGGATCACTATTGGACTAGGAAAAGGCTTGGATTAATAGGTCATTTTCACCCCATAGCTGAAGTTGGTTTTTTGTCACAAACGCACAGGACAGATTCCCATTCTTTCTGGGTGCATTTCATTTGTAAATGATTGGCCAAACGGTAATTGCATTCAAGTGCCTGGACAGAGTGTGCTCTTTTTCATTCTTAACCATGAGAAGTACATAGTGTATTTATGCATATTATCCATTCATAAAGCTGGATACTTTACTAAAACAATTCCGGTTAAGTTTCATTACTCAAGGGTACATCAGCAGCACATCAACGGAGAATCCAGCCCTTAACCTTTGAGTTACAAGCCCAGTTCCCTAACCATCATACTACACTCTGCTTACAATGAATGTTTGCTTTCACAGTGTGTGGGTGACAGGAGGCCAGTCCTGCATATATGAAGAATTTATCACAGCACCAAGAGGTTTCTCCACAGACCAACACTGTACATTAATATTTCTTTTATTTTCAAAGCATGCATATTTACAGCCAGCTGGACTGGGTTTCCAGTTGTAAAATACAAATGAACATCAGTTATTTCAGCAATGGAAAGCAAGGCCTGAAAACAGGTATTAAAATTAGTGGGAGACTTCAGATAAAAATGTTCTTTATGACAAAAATAATATCCAGAGAATTATATTGGCCTTTTATATTATTAAAGAATCTTAAGAAAAACTCCAGGGCTCATCTGAAATTGCCATTGCTTTGAAGAAGTCCATGCAGGCATTGCAGTGCCAGTCTAATGTTTAATAGAGGAGTATGTCTCAATGCAATTTACCACTGAAGTTAAATTTGCTTCCAACTTTTTTTTCTAAATGTTTGGACTTGTATTTTGCTTTCAATATGGTTTTATTTACAGTATTTATAATGAGCTGAATTCTTGCATTTTTACTTTTCATTAATTGAGACAAATCTACGCCAATAGAACGAGTACAGTATTTTCCCTCTTCTGACCATCTGTGGTCAGAAGTCAGGCCTCCTGCAGTTTTGGTGTTCAGTCAGATGGGGGCGCTGTGACTACAGAGGGATGGACACGATAGTGGGCAGCTCTCCAATGGGAGGGGGGTTGTACTTCTCCACCCTCATCAGCCGGCGCAGGACGTCGTCCCGGTCTCTGGGCCAGCTGTAGACATGCGTGTTCTGGAGCCAGGTCGGCACGTGGCACTGAGGAACAAAGCCGAGCGTTAACCCCTCCAAACTGTCCCAGTTATTGAACACCCCTGCCCCCAAAACCCAGTCTCCACCCCGAGTCCCCACCCCTGACCTTATTTCTCAAGTCACATCTCCTCACAGGACAAATTCCATTACCCACTGGCCCACAACAATTAGAAAAACAAACAAGACCAGGTTAAAACCTAGTATATGGGCTGGACCGAACCGGCCGACGTCACAGACATGCACGGTGTAACTTCATCAGTCACTCACTCGCTCGCTCAGTCAGTCAGTCAGTCTGTCAGTCACAGACGTTCACGTTTGTAGGGCTGGCCCCGCTGTTGCGGTCCACCAAAAAAACAGAACTTGTGGTCTGCCAGGACCACAACTGAGGACCGCTGTGAAAGCGGGGGGATGAAAACATTGATCACATGAACTTTCAGTGGGTTTCAGCATGTTTTATTGGGTCTGCCTAGGGTTGCAATAAATTGGTCAGGTATTCCAGCTGACATGAACATAAAAGCATCAAAAGTGCCCGAGGAAGACCAGCTCTGTTGAAACAGATTAGAAGAGCCCAATTATAATTGTAGGTACAGAACTGACTTGCTCATGTTCATGTTTGTTGAACTTGGGCGTGATAGTGCTTTTTGTTTATCACTGTGCCAAATTAACTATCTATTAAAATTTCCACTTCAATCAAGAGACCAGCAGCTGTATTAGTCTCAGTGAGTTCACAGACGTGCGAGAAAAATAGAAATTTCACTTGAGAAAAGTTGAGGCCGTTAACACCAAGAAACAACTTTCATTTCCCGGAAAACCACAACATCATGAATGTCTGCCAGATTCTTGCCCTGTTACCGTGGAGTAAGTGTACATAATTTCAATGTTGGCGTAAATGATAGTACTGGTTTGGATGGCTAATACAATTAAAAATGTACCTTTCTGGCACCAGGAAAGAGAATGGGGATGAACCTGAAGTTTCGGCTGCCATTCTGAATGAACTCGTTCTGAAGCTGGAATGAGAGAGAAAGAGACAGAGTGAGAGATAGAGAGAGAGAGAGAGATAGACAGAAAGAAATTTATTTATGGGGACATTCTAAAATGCTTTAAAAAATGCTTAACGGGACTAAGTAAAAAATCTGTCAGTATAAGTTGATTATATTAAGAAGGAAAAGGCTGTTTAAATAGCTCAGGATAAGATAATCTGATAAATGTATACATCTCATACAATCATATCAATCAGATTGAGATTTAATGAAGCCTGTGGCCTGAACTGAGCAGGACCCACCTGCTTGTGGATGTAGACGGTGTTCAGCGTCCTTTCGTCATTCTCCATGCTCATGTGCGCACCTGTCACAGTCTCGTAGTATTTGGGGCTAATGACTATTATGATCAGGTAGTCTTTCTGTTTGAGGGAGGGGTCAGAGGGTCAAAGGTCACTTATGGCAATGAATGTTAAGGAGGCTGTCATGCAGTGGAAATACTCTTATTGCAGTACTACTATTTAAAATGGAAAATGCATAACTGGATTGAAAAGAACATCATGCTTTTTTTCCAGTTCCATGTTTGAAAGGTAAAATATATGGTGGATATTGTAATGAGGATTCAAATATATCTGGACTGATAAAGTGATCTTCTGATCTGGCTTTAATGTGAACTACAAAATACATGAATATATGAATGAATTTAATAAACTGGATTAATTGAAGTTCAACTATCAGAACCCCTTCTTCCTTTTTCCATGCAGCTAGGGAGGCTCTGAGAGAAACAAACAGTTCTGTTGTTTACTTGAATGTACCAAGCAATATGTGATGTGAAATGGGGAACAACAACAAGAATCCATGCCTTGCCCTGGGGGGTTCATTCTCACCTCACTGATGAACTTCTCCATGAAGTCGATTTTGCTGATGCTGCGAAACTGTTGTTCGAATACGTCGATCTGCAAAATGCAAGGCGTTTGAGTATAGAAGGGGGAAGAGGGAGCCCCAGCAGTGCTAACGGAGATCAGCAGTCTGTGCTGTGATGCATAATTGGCAGAAGCACAGCAGCGGGTGGGAGGGTTTCAGTAGGCAGGGAATTCCCCGGCAATACTCGTGATTATTTGTTAATGAACTCCTCAGTCTTCCGACACAATATCTCAGCCCTGCGGGGTGCTGTAATTGGCCGTCACTTCACCCCTGGGAGGGAGGGCGTGAGTCTGCTGCATGGTCTCTGTGTTACGATGCGCCACTAAACCCTACACTTGATCGGATGCCAGCAGACTACCTCAGCTGAATTCGCAGGAAGGGTATTCCTGTGTTGCACTGACGTCACCCAGCTGGCGGACTGCCGAGCGAAAGGAAGCAGCAGCGAGCTGCACACACCTCTAAGGACGTGTAAACTCTACAGATCATATTTCAACCTGGTTTTGGTACAGGAACCAAACTGAACAACATTCAGTGTCAGAACTGCAGATCTCAGTTGACCTACCCGGGTGTCGAAGCCATTGTGACGTAGCAAGGCCACGAACTTGATTATCTCATTGACATGCCCATCGCTGTCGGCCTCGTAGGTGACAAATACCTTCCCTGAGAAGAGCAAGACCATAGCAACAGAGGGAGTGAGAGAAAGACAGAGAGAGAGAAAAAGAGGGAGAGACAGAGAGAAAGGGACAGAAAGAGAGTGTGAGAACATGCATGTGGTGATAGTGAACAGCCTGACTGATAACGAGAATGCTAATTACGTTATTACAAATGCCTGTAATGTAATTAATTGTGATTGCCTTCATGAGAGCAATGAGGGCAAATACTTTTTCACAGCACTGTATATATAAACTACAGCACCTAATCTACATATAAACTACATCTAATTTACATATACAGTAAACTACAAAACCTAATCTGCTGATCCAGACAGGAAGGGATGGTACTCACGGTGCTCCAAGGATAGGGGTACGCTGCATGTGGGGGTCTTCTTGTTCAGGTGTGGATGGGCATACCCACTGTAGAATACACAAAACACGCAAATTAAAATTCCCCACCATTGCCCTTATCTCCCCTACAGAGCCCTTAACAGAGCCCTTAACCCCCCCACCCCATTGCCTTAATCCCCTTCCAATGCCCTTAAGTCCCTCTTTAGTGCCCTGCTTCTCTCTGAAAAAAGCTGGCACAAAAAGGCTGGGTATGATCACCTCCTCATCCTGGACAATGTCACAGAGCCAGTTTAAGTGTGTGCCAGATAAGACTGAGGTCATTGGAAGTCCCATTGTAAATTTAACACAAAGTCTTAAGGCAAAAACAAGCACGGCAGTCTGATAACTTGGTAAACATGGCACACAGTCAGCTCTTGTGATTCTATACTTTTGTGTTTCCCTCATACTTTGCTACATCCTGCTTTATAAGGGATGAGGTCCACTGTCCACAGACTGCTGACTGATATCCTTCTGATGGCTGCTTAATCCTAGAGTAGACAGCCTCAAGGACTTATTCAGAAATGGCATCATGACCCTACATAGACTGCATTTTAAAACATTCACAAGCATAATTCCTGCACCACTGCATAGAGTTGCCCATCACAGGACCGAAGCTGCCATGTCGCCTCGCCAAGTCTTAGGCTTTGTTTTCTATGTTTATAGGTTTCATTTTCCATGTTCTACCATTTTCCATCCAGTCAGTTTGATCAACCTTAAAAGGGCTGGTGAATGCATTTCCAGTTTCCCCACTACTGGCTTAATTTCTGCTTTTAGAAAACTTTATGAAGCGTAAAGCTCAGTGTGACACTCAGGAATTCTCACTTGTTTTTCACCATTGCAAATGACTTTTAAGCGTGCTGATTCAGGGGTGTATTTGGAGGAGAATTCAGAAGCTCTCCGTGGGGAACATTTCCACGCGAGAGCGATCATCATGTCATGGGCGCTGGTACTCACCTCTGGGAGGAGCCGGCTCCTGGCCATCCACAGTGATACGGACCTGAGGGGAGAACAACAGGACACACACACACCAATTCACCAACAGAACATGTTGCCTACAGCCAGAGTACAAGTCACAGCACCAATAACTGGTGCTTCAGCACTGACGTGCAACTTTGGGCACCTGAAGCTAGATTGATTTTCTTGATGTTTGCAAGATGAGTATCCCAAACCAACCCAAGGGGGAGAAATGGATTACTAAAACCTCTCAGTAACCCAGATGGCCCATTTCAATCATGAAAACTCACCCGAAGGCCGGTGTGGCTGGTGGTACCCCAGCCAGGGACTGTGATGGGGTGGAGCACCCAAACTGAAACCCTCTGCGGGACACCTGGAGCAGCAGGTTGGGCCGGGGGGCTGACAGGGGAAGGGGGCCAGGTAGTATCCGTGCGGGAGTGCAGTGTTCGAGAGGACGGAGTGCAGCGAACCCGGCTGCTCCAGGCTAGGACTGCACCGGCCCGGCAGGGAGTGTGAGCCCCTCAGGGGATACGGGCCCGCCACAGGGAAGCTGGGGTACCCCTCTGACGGAAGGCCGGCCGGCAGGCTGCTGGGGTACCCGGAGAAGCTGCTGGCCAAGCTGGGGTGCAGCCAGGCCCCCTTGTGTGGATCCAGGGTGCTGGGGCAGCCCCCCCAGCTGGGGTAGGGCGTGGCGGGTTCGTAGCTGACCGGCGGAGCGCAGGGCGGCCGGTAAATGCTGCTGCTAGTCAGCGATTGGCCGAGCTCTCCCGCGTGCGAGAACCCGCCTGTCATCCCGCTCAAACTGCCAGCGGGGGTGTGCAGGTCCGACGGGCTGGCAGAGTGCGGCTCTGAGGGGAGCATGCTGGGAACACTATCCTCGCTCACTGTCTCATCGTTCTCCTCAGGGCAGTTGGAGGACTCGGGTTCCAGGCTATCCAGATGCAAGCCCAATCTGCAGAGGAACAAGAGAAGAGTAAGAACAATTATGCAGAAGACGTGGAACTAACATTGTCAACCAAAATGCTCTACCTACATTTTGTGCCAATAACAGACCAGTACCTCATAGCCTGAAGACAGCTCCAGAAACTACTTATACTGCCTAAACACGCAACAATTTAGCCCGACATATCTAGGAATGGGAAAGCTAGTTTGTAGGGCTAGCTAAATGTTTTAGTATCTGCAGACAATAATTACAAACACCCAGAGC
The DNA here is from genome assembly GCF_013347855.1 of Anguilla anguilla. Taxonomy (NCBI): domain Eukaryota; kingdom Metazoa; phylum Chordata; class Actinopteri; order Anguilliformes; family Anguillidae; genus Anguilla; species Anguilla anguilla. The sequence goes on along the minus strand of NC_049215.1, from coordinate 24,898,786 downwards.
AGGATATGTGCAAACATGCTGCACAAGACATCACTCCAAAGATTTAGACAAATTACTCCTGATGATGTAGATGGGAAGAACTCTGCTCCTGTTTAATATGGAAGACTACAGTATATGTACATCAGCATTCATTCATTCTGTGACTTGTCATTATTTTTGCCATTTCAAAATCAATGACCTATACATGTGTAGGTACTTGTCAGTCGAGCAATTCTTTACATTAATTCATTATGCACTTCACACAATTCATTTCAATGTCATTGCCTGCTATGAGATCTGTAAGGGTTTGATGGGAATTGTATTACAGTGCAAAACTGGACAACTGGTTTTGTAGTTGCATGACAGATTTTTTGATTTGATTTAGAGCTCTTAAAAATATTCAAGCTATTTGGTCAGGTTACTACTGCAATAAACATAAGTAACAACATGCAGATTTCACAACTAAGCGGGATGAATCTTTCCGTTAGGATCGGAAGGAAAGAATCCAGGAACATCACATCATAAACCTGTTAAATGAACTCAGGAACATCTAATGTCAGGAGACAAACACCCATGGTCACCTTCCTTTTCTGTAATGTAATTGTGGTTTGGGCACAAGAAGCATTCCCTGCTGTTAAATTTAACCACTGGAAATGTTCACTTAAGGCCACATGCTATCGGTTGTAATGCACGCACAGGGAGGTTTGTCGTGTGTTCTGTCATTTTTTGGAATTTCTCTTTGCTTTTCAGCTTTTGACTTTGACACGAGGTATGACAAAGCTCTAGTTAGGCCATTGCCATGGAGATATGAGGAAACATTATCAAGTTACTAAGAGGCTTCCGACCACAAAATAACCCAGATCTTGAGATATCAAAAGACTTATTTTCTGAGAAGTCTGTTCGCTGTTGCAATGAGCAGGGTTGTGGCAGTTTAGACACCTGGTCAGAGTCTCAGGGGGCATTTTGTGGAAATGCAATGCATTTTCGCTCCGGCTTCATTTTGCTTTTCATCCACTTCCTGTCTCCAAGTTTACGTTTAAATTGCTGCCTTCTTAATGGTAAAATAACAATAGAAAACATTTGTAATGCCCTGAAAGAGGACAGGATTACTGCTCTGATCCACACTGATTTTGTCAAGCTTATAGCAAATTCTTCTTCAGAAAAAACAAACCTGTAGGAAAACAAAAACCAGCCATGTAAGTGACACTTCCTTAGTGACAGGAATGCCGTCTGCCAGGTTAGTGAGCCTGTCAAAATCCAATGAAAGAATAACCACACAATTGTCACAACATGTCAGTTCAATCGTCCAAAAAAAAAAAAAAAAAAAACCCACGAAAAGCTATTTTCTATAACGGTGTGGTTTTCATAGTGCCATGACAGAAACTAGAGTACATGGCTTTGTATCACACATAACATGCCTTCGGTTTGTTTCATTTGGCTATCACATGTAAAAAAATCTGCAAACCTTCTGTAAAAAAATCTATATTATGCCAACTGAAAATTAGCTGATTACTCAGCAAAAAAGAAAAAAATAATTTTTCTTTTCCTGTCGCTGGAAAATCATTTTTCTCTTCCTGACAGGGAACAACTCCCCTCTGCTCTGAATGCAGAACTGAACAGTCCTTAGAGTCGGCATGACCACTGAGTGCCTGTCATTCAAGTCATTATCTGGCATACGGTAGACTGTTTTAAGATAAGATCTGAAAATGAGACTCACTTAATGAGTCAATAACTTCTCACTGAATCATCCCTTATTAAAATTCAGGCCGTCACATGTCTATACATGGACTGAAAATGTTTAGGATATATGTAAAAACAACAGCACACAATTCAAACTTTAGCGTTAATCTCTAACAGAATTAATATCAGTTGAAATGGGATCAAAGGTACACTCTCGGAATAAAACTGAATTAAACCAGAGTTGTTTCAACACTGAATATTTTGCTGTGCGTGTGTACTGCACTGCATGGCATGTCACAAGCACACTGTTTAATTTGACTGGGGTGAATGTCAATGTGAGTGTATTATATACAGTAAGTAATTTTTTTAATGTCTCATCTTGGAACCCACCTCAACTCCTCTCCCAACTTCGAGTAGGTCCAGACCTACAGTTTGGGAATCAATGAGCTGAGAGGCAATACGGTCTTATAAATCAATAAGGGAAAATGTTCCAGTGGAAGAAAAATATATATAATTTTAATAATTGATTTAACCTCAACCCCCACCAGAATTGACAGTAGTTCACATCCTGCTCAGCCAGTATTTTGTGGATGGAATGCAAACTCCTACTAGAAGATACTCTGACCCTTTGTATAGCTTACTTAGCATTTACTGCACAGAGACAGATGCATATTGACATATACATTATGTTTAACAATAATCCAGTGCAGTACCATAACATACGTAGCTTACGCTAATTGCACTGGTGTTCCTGGCAAGTTAATTGTTTTCCATTTTATAACAGCTGCGCATTTAGGTTATTAGGTCAGTTAAGGTTATACAGTAAGTGTGCGTGCCAACAACGCTTCGAGTCACCTTTGTGTCATTGTTGAACAGCTCAGAGACGGAAAATCATTGTGTCTCATGGATACAGTTGGGGCTCCTGATCAGTCAAGCCTAGGGAACACACGCCAATCTGTAAGAGAGAACATCAAAGGCATTTACTGCCTCAGGCAAAAGGAAAACAAATCTCAACCCGTCAAGTAAGGCTTTTAAAAAATATATTAGGCAATCGCTAAATTCCCTCATTAAAATATACATAAAAATATTTAATTAATTTTAATTTATTATGTAGAGCTCGTCACACAAGGTGTCCCTAGTCACTGACCCGTTACAAAACAATTTTCGATTTACATACAGATTACAGGAGCTTGTTATGAGAGACTGCAGCCTAGGAACCTCTAAAGCGGCTCTTGTAGTCTTATCAGCCATCAATAAGTCCTTTGGATGTTTTACATAAATATACACATCGGTAATCAAACCAAAATTTTTTACGTGTGCTTAGGTCACTGAGTTGCTAAACTGCAGTATGTTACCACTCAATGTAAGCTGCCGACATAACAAGAAAACACATGCTCACGTGCAAAACGTCCAGTCGTCCCACACAATTATTGGGGGATTTTTCTCATTTATCTTTAACAAATCAAGGCTGGTACTGGAAAAAAAAAAAAAAAAAAAACCATAAGGATCAGTTGCCCTTTGCAGGTGAAGAAGTCGTAACTGAATGCATGAATCTGTCCCCTCAACACCATCCGCATGTGTGACCTACATTGGCAGGCTGCGGTAAACAAGCAGAGGCTGAGGTGGAGGAGTAAGTGAAGTGCAGAGTAAGTACATGTACTTTCTGAGCCACTTCTGAGAGACGTCGGTACAAATCTGCAAATCACCACTTTCTTTTACAAAAAAGATCAGCTTGTCACAAACAATTAAATAACTCAAGACCTTCGTGAGAGTCATTGCTTCCCCCTAAAGCTACCAATCACGGCCTACATTTTTTCCAGTTTCAGCATTCAGAGCATTCTGTCACTTTCACTAAATTTAAATAAACATATTCCACCCTCACACAGATTCTACACTAATTCACTCAACCACACATGCACACACACGCACACGACCATGCTTCCAAAAGAGAATATCACTGGTTCACCTGCCCTACAAGGGAGAGTGAAAAATCACATAAAGTCCAAAGCAGTCTGACACCAGCCAGTACAGGCCACAGGCTCAGAATATACGTGAATAAAGGCTCAGCTGCAAATCATTAACAGGGTATTTTTTATTTTGTATTTGAACAGAAGTATAAGCCCAATGCCAGTCTCAGGGGACTCAACTAGGTTGGTTTGGCAATACCCATTTAAATATGGAACATGACACAAACCCATTGAGGATGGGGGCATTTAATTCAATTAATTGATTATATAGCTGCCCTGATGTCTTAGAGTGTACATTTTCAGGGATAAACAGGGTGGCTGTATTTGAGATGTTCTGTTATCAAAGCACTGTGACCACATTTTGTCTACGAATGTTCATCCTTGTCTGTGTGGAAAAACCAACAGTATTGATGGAAAACTTCATTTCCTGCGATGTCACTGGCAACCAATCTAATTGCTTACTGGGTGGCTCATCTCAAAGGAGAGGGCACCAATATGTTTTTTCCAACAAATTGTTGGTTTTTCAGCTCTGCAATGGCAAACCTGCATGGCCGGATATACTTATTTATTTTTTATGGTTACAGCCCGATGACCTTATCTGCCTCTGAAATCAGCTGCATCTCAAAAGAGCTGTCCTCCTTCTCCTATTTGAGCGCTTGTGAGATGTTATCGTGTGTGCAGCACACACACACAGTCTGAGCTGTTCAGAAACTTGCACTTTCACTCGAACTTCTGGAAACTCAACTGTGAACTCTGCACTGTAGAAATCTGCTAAGTGTACACTTTTACATTAAAAGGTAGCAAGGTAGCTTCTGCATTTTAAAGACAGACCTTATTTCAGCTGTGCACTTAATTGCACAATGTTGGCTTGAGTCGAAAGCTGGACAGTTTACAGCCTTGAAGTTTCACAACTCTATATACATTATTTCTTCTTAAGTGTGAGACAGGAGGAGACACCTCCCAAAGCGTGTAGGATTTCAGGCTCAATTTAAAAAATAATTCTCCATGATCACAGAAGAGTACAGCACTAGCATAAGGATTAAGGGCTAATACACAGAGTCGTGCACACAGCTATGGCATGCCTAAACTCCAAGAAAGAAAAAACTTCTGACACCAGCAGACAATGAGAGAGTGACATGAAAGAGAATCTGTCATTTCACCTCGGGTGCTAAGCCACCATGTTATTTCCAACTATAGAATTACAATATATTAGCCTATCAATAACATTTACTAACAACCGAATTCCCCCTCCCCATACCTGAACACACTGGCTACTGACGTGCTGTCATAGCTGATCGCCTAGTTATCTGCAAACTATCAGCAAATTTCATCTGTTCACGTTATGCAACTCCCAACATGCTTATTTTGTTCACAATCCAGGGATTGAAAAAGATATGTCAGGGATTGCTAAAATGGGAGTAGAATTGTGCAGCATATGCCCAGCCAAAGGCACTTTCATATAAACTTAATATAAATTATATTATTACAAATAAAGCTAGATTATTCATTGAATATTTGTAAAAGTCAATAAATTCTAGTTTTCAATCTGTCATCCCTGTTTCTGCCAAATTCTGGATTTTATTTACTTCCAACAGTTCCCTGCTCAGATAATATCCCTCCTACTACTACTCTTTGTGTTTTACCCTGTAGCCAGTTCCGAATCCGCACTGAAATACGTCCTCTAATTCCTACGTTCTTCGTTTTACTAACAAATCTCTCATGTGGTACCTTATCAAATGCCTTTTGGAAATCTAAGTATACAATATTACAAGCCTGGTTATAGGCTAATCAAAACACTTGGTAGCTTCTTCAAAGAATACCAGTAGGTGTGTTATGAAGGCATGACCTTCCCTTGCGAAAACCATGCTGGCTATCCCTGAGGATGTTTCTAATATTTTGTATGTGATGCAAGTTAAACTGACAGACCTGTTGTTTTCTATTTTGAAATTCTTGTTAAAGTGGTGGGCTTAGACTACTAAACACAATACCCAATTCAGTTTGTAACTGGATTCATATTTTACATGAAATAATTAAATTGGTGAAAACATAATAAAATTAATAATTTTGTCAATCATAATGTTTAAATGTCAACACACGATACGATGTTCAGTGTTAAATCAACTCTTATAGAGTACATATGGTACCTATTGGACTCGTATGTACGTTGTTAGAGTTGAATTAACCCTGGACCTTTCACTGTGCACTTGGTGGGTTTTGGTATAGCTGTGAATCATCCGAGCAAAATAACAAAAACAGCATACACAATTGCCAGACATATTTAAAATTTTAGGATTAATATGGATTTTGACCCAGGCAGAATACTGGTGTCAGTTGGACCACTGATCTAAATGTCATTTGCATTAGCCTATGTGAAAATATAGAGAACTTATTAAATTAAATGTTATTGTCATTATCAAATAAATTTACAGAAATTCATGAACAAGCGAATCAGTATTTCAAATTTAGTCTTTAACTGCGATTTCTCATTCGCTGTAGCTTAACACCATTAAATTGACTACGCCATTCATTTTTAATGTAAAACAGGATATTTAGCACGGTAAGTGTAAACAACTTTGACACATCGCATTAGATAAAATATTTGAAATATAAATTTTAAAGTCTCTAATAGTCTGGGCCAAGATGCCCCTTTTATTTAATTTTTACGGATTTTTTTTTTTTTTTTTTTGTGTTATAGCAGCAAAGTTACCTGCTGTTACAATTCTGTTTCCCCTAAAAGTGAAACGTAGTTAGTACTAAACTGATATCTAAAATATAATTTACAATGAATGGATATTGTTTTATAGGGGAGGAGGGCGTCTTCCTCTTCATACCTAACACGCACACGCACACAATGCGCCTGTATGTCTCTCCTAGAAACAGGATTTTTGTTCTTTACGCCAGTAGCACGTCCCATAAATCCAGAATGTCAATCATCTCTCATAGCGCAGAAATGCAGGAAACGACCGACAACCTAAATATGACACTTTCAATAACTATCGATAACAGAACAACAGATTCGCTTAAGACGAGATCCAATCAAAGCAACAAAAAACAGAATGTTTAAAGACGAGCATTTTAACAGTTATTTTGTGTTTTGCGGTTCACCCCATACGCGGTAAACAGCTATACAGCTGCTTCCCCTTTTAACGTTTTCTGGATAGTCTGTGCAATAAATGAATACAAAAAACGAAGGAAATATAAGTCAGTAAACTTACTTCATCATACAGAAGTTAACATGGAGAAAAATCCAAAACTATGTGCGTATTGAGGAACAAAAAGTGGCTTGTTTGGAGCATATGAAGCCGAGTCAACTCTGATGTCTACCTTTTGGACTTTGACACTTCTCACTTTTTCACGTAGAGGCGGTGCCACTACTGTGCATGTACCACGCCCCCTGTTGCCGGGAACTTTCAAAATAACAGTTTACGGAAAGTTGTTTCATTTAGTAAAACTTCGCCCTGGTGCGAATGTTTTGAGAAGATGACATTCAATTTGAGACATTTTATTGAAGATTAATAAATACAAACTTAATCAATAGCAAAAGAGATCATTTTTATTATTATAAGAAGCCTAATAGATAGGCATATAATAGAGATTCATATTTAGATATTCATTTTACGCTTTCCAATTCAACACAACGTATAATTAGGGGCACAAATGAAGGCATAATCAGTGGAGCACTTTGAGTCAATAAACCACCTTCTAAAAATACTTTTCATATTGTGTACGATCAAGCATAACTTTCAAGAAGAAGGCTACCGTTCCAATTGCGGAGAGTTTCTTCTTGGGAAAAAAAGCATGCTATTAGTATTGCAGTAAGGCTTTTGTTTGGATTGGAAAACTGAGCATTCACAGGTGTAGCGAAAATGGCCCTTTACTCGTTATCGTTATTCATTCAACCAAAATTAAGTCAACATGAATTTTGGCCCACTCCTTAAAAAAATGCCTCAGCTCATTGATATATGAGGGCATTCATTTGTGCACAGCTCTCTTATGGTTCCACCACATCTTAATGAGGTTGAGGTCTGTACTTTGAAAGCTATTCCAAAACCCTGACTCGTTTCTTTTTCAGCCATTCAGTTGTAAATTTACTGGTGTACTTCAAATCGCTGTCCTGTTACATGATCCACTTTGGGCCAACCTTTAACTGTGTGACAGCCTGGACAGACAGTCTCACATGAGGTTCTTGTGGTAATATGCTGTGAATTAAATCAGATCACAAAAATCAAGATCCCCCTTGAGCTGCCCAAAAGCCAAGGTCATCTGACTTATATACTTGTTTTGCTGAAATGAAATCAGCCCATCAGCCAACACTGTTGCTGTTGTGCTGAGTGGCTACTGATATCCTATACTATTCGTATATGTTTTGCATTTAGGATAAGTTAACGTGAGCAATGGATCTGCTTTCCAAATTTCACATGCAGGATTGTACATCCAAATTTTAAAAAATCTTCTCAGGTTTTACAAATCAATACAGGCCTCTCTCAATTCTGCTTAAAAGTTTTATAGTTCAGTCACACAACTCACAGTTTGAATTAAGCAATATTTATAGAGGTTTAATGTGAATGCAACTTTCGAGTCAAGGCTGTGCCTTATCACTTCCTGTATGCACAAGCTAGCCAAAATAATAGCAGGGAGGGACCACTGCAAACCCCCCTAGGGGATCATATGAGAAGCAGAGCCAACAGGTGGATGCCGGGGTGGTGGTGGGAGCACCAAAAAAACACTTATGGAAGGCATGAATACAGGAGAGAGAGGGCAAGCAGGGGGTAGCAGCAGCAGGGATAGCATGGCCAGAAGAGCACAGCAGAATGAGCAAAGGCATGAAGAGGCAAGGCAGGAGATTTAAATAGCCCTCCCATTAGGGCGTAAGCATCATGCCAGCTGACGGTGATATTGGCTCTTCTCGAGTTGTCTGCCCGAACTAGCCCCGCAAGCTTGGCCTCACTTGTGTCTTGGTTTTCACCGTAACCTTCTGATGAGTTCAACAAAAGTCTTGGTCTGGCCATGGCCCTGGCCACACCCTCTCATTTTCCCCAGAGGGACCCTGTTGATAGCCGCTTCCTTTCACGCCGTAGCTCACAAGCTGAACTTAGCTGGAGAAAGGTGCTTCATGTGCAGCTTTAGCAAGTAGACCACAGGCACCGTTTCATATGGATGAGACATGGCAAGCCCACTGCACCCTCCCTAACCCCAGGCGATATAACTGCCGATCCTGTGTTGCCCCATGAGGCTAGGGCCCTAGTCATGAGGTGTTTACATTGCAAGGCTTCCAGCCAGGAAGTTTTTATTTATTTACCCTTTATTTATACAGGTGAGTCCACAGCGACATCTTTTTCAAGAGTGACCTGTTCCAAGCTGCTATCCATTTCTTGTGCATTTCTAAACATGAATTGGAAACTCATACCACATAGTAGAAAGCTGTGGTTCAAAAAGTACCACCATGGTGGAAGTCTTGCCTCAGACCAGCTGGCCTGTGGCACACCACCAGCCTTGCAATGGTTGGACAGGAAGCCATATCCCTATCTGTTTTTTATCAATTTCAGTTCCAGACCCATTCACCAGGTATGACTGACAAAATGAACGAAAAATCATTTTGTTCAAAAAAATGTGTATTTTTAAATTAATACAATTAAAATGTTTTAATTGAGGTTGCAGGTAAGTACTCATTGAGTTCTTTAAGCAGATCAGCAAGCACAGGACAGGCTGTGGGCCTTGCATCTGTAGAAGGCCCTTCTCTATGCATGGCGAGTTCACTAAGTAGACCCTCTCATCTGAAGAACGATAACTGATGCAAGTATTGATCGCCGCTGGGTCAGTGGAGGCCGATCAGGTAGTTGGCCGTGTTGACTTTGCGCTGCTTGGAGAAGCAGGCCTCCAGCCAGGCCTTCTGGACAGGCAGGGCCTGAGGACACCCATGCAGGAGGTCCTTCAGCTCCTATTAGGATGGGACAAAGCACAACTAATGAATTTAAACCTTAGCTGCCACACCTTAGCTTGGCTTTAAACCTTAGCTGCCCCCTCCCAGGATGATACTATGTCCCCCTCCCTGGGTGATGCTGTTCCCAGCTGCACGTTGGCCTGTGAGAAACCAGTAAAGATTTGATCTGGCCTCAGGCGCCCATCATAGCACAAGAGCTGGTGCTTTAGCTGGATTGAGTCCCTTCATTCTCTCCTGGTATCAGCTATCAGAGTTCAAAAGCTCTTTCTGTGTGTGCTCATAACATAACCAAGTCTGGTTGGGACATTTAGAGTAAGACAATCAGTACTTCTTGGATCTATCAGGAAAAAAACACATATTTGCTGGAAATGAGAGCCCTGGAGGTTAAGAGTAAAAACTATATATTGGGGCGACATAGCTCAGGAGGTAAGACTGATTGTCTGGCAGTCGGAGGGTTGCCGGTTCAAACCCCGCCCTGGGCATGTCGAAGTGTCCTTGAGCAAGACACCTAACCCCTAACCCCTAACTGCTCTGGCGAATGAGAGGCATCAATTGTAAAGCGCTTTGGATAAAAGCGCTATATAAATGCAGTCCATTTACCATTTACCATATCAGAGTACAAGACCGTTACAGAGAGGCAGAGCTGGCGATCACCTGCGTGTGGACGGGGCTTTCCACCTCCGCCACGATGTGTGTGACATCAGCACTCATGAGCTCCTCTTCATCCCCGTCATAGGTGCCCTGCAGTTAAGGAAGAGTGACAGGGAGGCCTCCAACCCGCTAGCTAAAGCAGTCACCCTCCCCTCAGGTAACCGGGGAAAGTGGACACACTGCAGTCCCCTTTCAGCTATATTCTTTTGCTCTACTGTGTTCTATTCAACCGCCCTGGTCAGCATGAGAAACGGTCCTCTGTAACGGGTATATCTGAGGGATCAAGGTCGTGAAGAAGGCACTAAGTACCAGGCCTGAGACAAATGTGCACTAGAAGCACTGACTTCAGGAGCTGGTAAAATACAAAAACACTCCTGCAGATCTGAGAATTTTCAGTGAAACCTTATGGACTCATTCAACTAATTAAATAAAAACAAAATTCTCCACTTCAGTCTGAAAGGATATGTGATGAGGTAGCGGGCCAGTCTCTTCCTCTCCGAGGCAGCCAAGTTGTAGAAGAATATGTGGACTCCGCTCATGAAGCTGGCCAGGACGGGGCCGCCGGAGTCCGCTGATCTCGCGGCCCCTCCGCCGCTCGTTCCCGCCCCCGCCCCCGCGGACGAACCCGCAGCCTGGCTCACCGCGCCGCCGCGGGACGTGGGCGAGGCAGACGCCGCCACCGCAGACGGGCGCGAGGACGCCGCCCTGCTGGAGTAGTAGTATCTGACACCAGAGTCAAGGAAAAAGCCACACCCACGCAGTTTGAACCGGTGAGTTTAAAGTGCGCTGATGAGGAGCTAATGCAGCGGTAATTGGTGGAGCCCTGGCTTACATGAACACAGCCTAACTCCTGGTGAAGCAAAACCAATACAGGCGTGTCCCAAAGCCTTTACTCTCAGTCACATACAGGTACACACATCTATGTACAAAAACCTGACCTGTGCTTGTGGTAGATACCCCTAACATTTTAAATTTATTTAACCACGTGGTGCCAAAAGTGAACACGACTCTCTTTTGCAGGGACGTCCAGGGGCATCAAGGCGGGTAGGAATCCAAGGGGAATGAACAGCCAATTAGATGTTGGTGGGGTAGTCGGGCGGCTAGACACAGAGAGCCAGATCTGTGGCAATCTCACCGGGGTGAAATGTCCCTGATCTTTCAACTGGGGAGTCTTAGGAATGATGGAATGCTTTCATCTCAGAACACTTTTTTCCTGAGTGACAGATTACAAATGGAAAGTGAATGCATGCACATAATGTGCCGTCATGTGTGAAGCAGACGTTTTTTTTCTTTTTACACGCCCGTAATGACAAGGGGGCGTGGCCCGGGGGGAAGGACACATGGAGGTGGGGATCCCGCGGGAGGACAGGTGCTTGCGGACGAGCCTCTCCGTTCCGTACCAGTTGAACCCTTTGGTGGCGTGACCTATCCGCGGGAGGTGCACGCTGGCTGTGGGCGGGGTTAACACACAGGAGGAAGCAGGCTTTCAGCACACTGTCGCATTTCTCAAAATGCATATTGCAACACATGCAGGCAGCACAGATTTCTTAGTACTTATTTCAGCAAAAACCAAGAAGGACTTCTTAGGTCTTCCTTTCTACAGGGGAAAAATAAGTAGCAGTTAAATAATTATATGACAGAAGGTTTGATGAGGCTTAATTGCAGTTACATTTTCTTTTCCCATCTGCATAAATCCCAATTCAGTTGATAAATCATTTTTACAATTAATTTGATTAAGGGGAAAGAAATCTCCCAGTTTATCTCCCACCGAGGATGTGGAGAGCATAAACTATGCTGAATTACAGTGCTTTGTCAGCAACAAACAAAAACACCAGGCCTTAACTTGCAAGTAATTTGAATTTCAATTACTAGGTTTTATGGTGAAAGATGGTAGATGGGAAATCTGGTCATAGATCTGCACTAACGGGGAGTGCCGCAGCCAAAATAATAAAATGTGACTATGTGTGCATTTAAAAATCATTAAAGAATAATAGCATGAGTTACCGCCTTAACCTTGGCATCCCTAAAAAACAAACTTCACCACAGAGTCTCTCAGCACAAACAGCCTTGCAACTGTGTAATTATTTCACTAAGGCGTCACCACTTAAAAGAAATGTCAAAAGAACAGTAACCAGTTCCTCGCTTGGTGTTGCAAGAATTAAGAGCTTACACAGAACAAACACGCCTGCCTACCGCAGGGTGCCTCTGGGAGCAGGAACAGGAAACGGGCAGGGCGCTGGGCGGCGGGCCAGCGTTATGAAAGCCGGCTGCAATCTCAGGCTTGCTCGCACCTTCCTTCTTCTTTGCGGCCCTGTGGATCTTCTTCAGACCCTCCTCCAGAGCGGACATCTTGATTCCCGACAGCCTGTTAGACTGATCCCTCTGCTGTGCCACTATCAACGCCAGCTAGGAAACAGCACGGGGATGAGTCGGAACCTGACGTGCCTCATGGATGCAGGGGGTGTTGAATGATCATTAATCATCGCACTGACAAACAATCTGTCACTGCGGTGCCTACAGATGCGTCAGCATTGCAACATACCAGATGGGTACTCACACAATACCATGACTGCTCTGTCTGCCCACAGTACGGGGGGGGGGGGGGCTTAAAGGGGCAGTTCACCAAAAATAAACTAAAGCTTTATTTCCACCTACCCGGAGTGCTTTCTACCGCTGAGCTCCGCTGAGATTTGATGAGTTTTCTAGATATTTGTTGCACTCACCCCGATACATTGGACCTCAACGGTCCAACGTTTGCGGCACTCAAAGTGCCAAAAATCACATTTGAAAGACTCAACTGCAACATCTCTTTTCAAATCTAATGACACAGTTATACTCATGGACATCCACAGACCTTGTGCGGTTTGATTGAAAAGTACTTGTACTTTCTGCACAAAGTCTCAACCAAAGCCAGTATTCTTCGGATTGTTTTTTTTTGTCGACACAGCGCCCCAGAATGCACAGGTAAATCATTATAGACAGTTATTTTTTTCTTCGGGAAACTGACAAATGACTTTTTTCACTTGTTAGTAAGTCATAGATGCCGGACGTTAGGCGACTGCAAGCAACATGTTATCCACACAAAAAAGTGAGCGCTAAACATTCAAACACTTTCCAAAGACGAAAACCTGGATGAACACCCTAACTGCACGTGGGTCCCTGGATGAACACCCTAACTGCATGTGGGTCCCTGGATTAACACCCTAACTGCATGTGGGTCCCTGGATTAACACCCTAACTGCATGTGGGTCCATCTGAAATCAGCTGGTTCCAAAGGAACAGCATAACGAAAACGAAACAGCCATAATTCACCGTGCACAGTAAAATATTGAATTGCGTTTGTCAGCACGCTGACAGGTGCAGTAATTAACTACGTTTTTCAAGCAGAAACAGAAGTTGCGCTGCGTCGTCAGAAGCATCGATCCCTAGCTGCATTTTCTCCTGCGTCGGCTAACGCTCTAGCACTTGTCATGGGTAATAGTTTTCAGTTCCTCTGTAATTGACTCATCTACTTCTTTGTATTTTATGCATGATAAGACAGCTATGATGATACTACTCACTAGTTTCTGTAGTTTCGGTCAGTGCCCACTTTGTTTTGACATTTGTACAGTAGCAGCCGCAAAACAGAATTTAACTGTGGAATGTTCACAGCAAAGAGGAATTCCAAATGAGCTCAGCACCCTCAGATACTCACATAGTCCCTTCCGTCAAACCTGGACTGCTTGTCATCAATGGGAAACAGCAGTACATGACCGAGCTCCAGGTCTGAAAGGAAAGGAAGGAGGGAAACTGAGGACAGGAAATCCAGGTGCCTCATAATGTTCTGACATGTAAAGTGTCTGTGATGGGTGGTCCACTGGAGAACAGGGTCCTTCGTTATTACAGTTTTATCGGGTCACTGAAAGCCATGTTGATAGACGCCCGATTAGTTCCTTGCCCCCGTGGGGCCAGTAAACTTGAACCCAATTCCAATAAACTTGAAACCCAGTTTAAAAAAAACTTGAACCCAGTTTCAGTAAACTCAAACCCAGTTTCAGTAAACTTGAACCCAGTTTCAGTAAACTCGAACCCAGTTTCAGTAAACTTGAACCCAGTTTCAGTAAACTGGAAACCAGTTTTCAACTGATTTCAATGCTTGTTATGATCTTTAAAAAACACATTTTGTTATTTTTGTTGGGATAAAATAGAGCCCAAATAGATCTTTCTTCTCCTGCAGTACTGCATGGCCCATAGTGTGGGAAACAGCCACTGGTTCACAGGCCACCTGGCTCACTTTGTGGTCTAAAGCAAGCAAATACACTTCATGTAATTCCAAATAAGTGTGATAGTGGAGCTCTGTCCCAGAAGGCATCAGGCCAACAGACAGGATCTCTACTGACCTGCTGCTTGCCTGGCATTGAATTCTCTGGGATGCGTTTGCCAGCACACACAAATAAACGTGCACATCTCAGTTTGTGTGTGCTCACAGAAATAACGTGCGCACCTGCAAGGCGTGCCGTTGTGTACACACGCGTGGGCACGAACCCACACTCGCACCGCTGTTTTAATACGTACAGCTGTGTACACACGCGTGCACATGAACCCAAGCTCACGCAGCTGTTTTAATACGTACAGCTGTGTACACACGCGTGCACATGAACCCAAGCTCACGCAGCTGCCTTAATACGTACAGCTGAGTACACACGCATGCACAAGAGCCCAGGCTCACACCGCAGTCTGAATGCGTGCAGCTCAGCAGGCTGCTCACCGTCCATCTTTCCTGCCAGCTCGTACTGTCTGCGCGCCTCGTCAGTTCTCACCTCCAGCGCAGTGAACAGCCCCCCTCGGCCCCAGCGTCCAGAGTCATCTGTATCACACACACGTGCACACGCACATATGCACAGACACACATACAAACAGACACACACAGACGCACACATGCATGCACACACAAACACCATGCACACACACACGCGCGCGCAGAAACATTAAGAAAAAGCATAAGTTGAATGCAAACTATTGCCTACACTGTGGGATATATTATATGATATATTATATGACTCTGGTGTCGGCTGCTTGTACAGGAGAATAAGGTGGTTTCAGAGGGGCAGGGTGAGGGTGGCGTGGGGGGGGGGGGGGGCAGGTACACAGCGCTGCCATACCAACACAGTGCACGATGATGGCATCCTCCTGGGCCGCCTGGGGGTGGGTCACATCGCCCAGGACATAGCGGATGGCTGTGTGCTCAGAATCCGTGGAGCTCACACTGAGGTCGTCGCCCTCTTCCTCTTCCTCCTCCTCCTCACTCCCCTCTGAAGTCAGGCACAGGGACTGATACCCACAAGAGTCCCACCATGCCATCCTGTAAAACACACACACACACACACACACACACACACACACGCACGCACGCACGCACACATACACACACACACAGGCACGCACGCACGCACGCACACATATACACACACACGCACACACACACACAACAAGCACAACTGACCATGAGAGCATATCCAGTGTCCAAAGACATCAGCTGTTGTTAGAGGACACCCAAGGTGGAGAAAATAATACTAAACACACTTAAAATAAAAGTCTGGTAGGACGTTTCAGGCATTTCAAAAGCAGCTTGTCCAACTTGCGCACCCAGCATGTCCAACCAAACACTTTACCTGGGTTACGTGTGGCAGGGGCACTTTTCCAGAGAGGCACCATGGGTGCACTTCCACAGCACAGCTTGCTTTTGAATGCTGGGTACTGTGGGCGGCAGGCTGAGCTCTACATTGATCAGGATGCACTGGTTGCAAACTCACCAGAGTCAGCATTTTAAGAGACTCTGGATCTGAGCCAATGCCAAATGGCAGTAAACAATGCCAAACGGCAGTTAATTAACTAAACCACACAGGTGAATCAGTTTCCAAAGAAATCGAGTTCGTTTCTGGAAGCTCACACTGTTGATGGGCAGCCTGTATCCGTGTCTGTCATTCCACCCACGTCTCACTTGCCCTCCCATGGTGCCGAGGGCATGGCTCACTGAGGGCATGTCAGCGCTCAGTCATCATGCCGGAGCCATGGGCATGGCGGTGCCAGTCTCAGTGATGGCACCATGCCCAGAGTGGGCCGGGCTTCCTGGCAGGAGGACTTACTTCTTACGGTGCTGCGCCTCCTCCTTTGCCCTCCTCCGCTCCTCCTGCAGCTTGGCCCTCTTGGCGGCGGCCTCCCGCCTCCTCTGCCTCCTCAACTCCAGCTCCTCCTCGCTCAGGGGCCTCTTCCTGCGACCAGGAGCGGCCAAGGGCCCACAGAGGGACACCTGAGGGGCCGGGCCCCAGAGCAGAACAACAGGGATGTGGTTAATCAAAAAAAAAGTAATGTAAAGAACCCTGTAATATCTCTGGGGCCACTGTGAACATTCTCTCCTGCCATCAGCTGAGGAGCAGCTTACAAAAATAGCTGGGTACTTAGGTGGCTACAACTATGCCTAACTAGAATGACTGCAAGGGGGGGGTGGGGTGGGGGGGCAGAGAACTGTGTTCTCTGTCTCTGGTTCAGACATTTCATGGTTCACAGCCTGCAGACAGCGCTGACAGACAGCGCAGAACAGACAGCGCAGAACAGACACACCAGGTGACTCATCTGGT
Source organism: Anguilla anguilla (assembly GCF_013347855.1). Classification (NCBI taxonomy): domain Eukaryota; kingdom Metazoa; phylum Chordata; class Actinopteri; order Anguilliformes; family Anguillidae; genus Anguilla; species Anguilla anguilla. Next base: position 24,881,951 of record NC_049215.1, on the reverse strand, counting down.
GCGTTCCACTCATTGGGGGCTCTTTGTTTTGTGCTTTGTGGACGGGAACATAACGTGCCCTGGCTCGCCGAGCGTAAAGGCGCAGGCGCTAAAGCCGAATTGCGACTGATCCAGCAGTCGTGCCCACCTCCGCTCTGAGGTCACGGGAGCAGAAGCTGACCCGAGAGGGCACCCTGCTACTGGCCCAGAGGGAGTTACCCCTAGTATGGGAACATCGAACATATTCCACAAGAAACGTGTGCATTCTGTGGAGGGGACACCTCTATGTGCGCAGTTACAGTGAATCCTCCTGTTCGCTGAGGCAGACAGGGCAGCATCGATAGGCAGACTGTGACACAGACCCTACATCAGGCGGCTACAGCGATAAGTTGGCTTCGGAGCCTCCACTAGTCTGGTCTCTTGGGCTGGCAGTCACTGACCGAATATTCCCATCGAGAATTCCATTCTATGTCACCAGTATTTCACCAGGGTCGCCGTCTGTACCGCGGGGGGGGGGGGAGCGCGACTCTCACCCCGGTCTTTCGGCGAAGGGTGCGGCCCTCTGACCCCCCGCCCCCCAGCCGGGCCAGCTGCTCCTCCAGCAGCTCGCGGAAGCGGCTCTCGTCCTCGGAGCTGGGGTCCTTGGAGTAATCTCTGCCCTCGAACAGGTACATGTGCGCTGAGGGAAGAACGAACAGAGGTTGCCCAGGGTGCAACAGCCAAAGGCCTCTACCGCAAGGGAGTGTCCCTCTTTGTTTGTTCTCCAGTTCCATCCGGTAAATTAAATGCACGGCACTACTAAATAATCAAGATTAAAATGACATGCTAGATTGAGCCAGACATGCTGTAATTACTGGCTTAGTGTGTGGGATATTTTCACTAAACAAAGAAAAGCAAAAATGAAGCTAAAAAAAACTGCATTACACCCACTGAATATGGATGAGACGCAATCATTTGTCTGGGATTAGATCCATAGTAACTGAGTATGGAGACCATTTTGATCAATTCGGTGTTTTGGATTGCCCGATGCCGCCCGGTCGGCGCAGGCTCACTTTGGTTGTCGGTGTCGGCGTCCTCCTCTTCCTCGCCGGGGACGGCGGGGTCGTCCTCGTCCAGCCAGTGGCCGCCCCGGCTCCGCCCCAGGATGAGCCCCAGGTCCACGTCCTGCACCGAGCTCTCCTCCGACGCCAGCAGCTTGTCCACCCCGAACTTCAGGATCTCACTCAGCTGCAGCGCCCCCAGGGGGATGGAGGGAGGTGTGGCGTGGCAGAGAGAGGAATAAAGGGAAGGAGAGTGGCATAGCAAAGTAAGCAGAGGCACAGGGCAGTGAAGATAAAAACATATTTTAAATAATATAAAAAATGAAGAGTGGGGTATGGAGACAGAGGTGTAATATGGGAGCAGAAGGGTATAAGGGGGATAGACAGGAATAAAGTGGGAGAAAGATGGGAAAAGGAGTGCGATAACAGTATGAGAGAGCAGTATGTGGAGGAGGAGAGATATAAGGAGGAAGGGAGGTGTAGAGAAAAATAGTAAGGGGTTTAGTGGGTTAGGGAAGTATAAGGTGGGATGAGAAGTATAGGTAAATAGGTATAAGAGGGGAAGCAAGAGTTAGAGGTAAATAGACCAGTATGAGGTAGAATGGAAGGGTATAAGGAGGTAGGGAAGTATAAGGTGGGATGAGAAGTATAGGTAAATAGGTATAAGAGGGGAAGCAAGAGTTAGAGGTAAATAGACCACTATACGGTAGAATGGAAGGGTATAAGGAGGTAGGGAAGTATAAGGTGGGATGAGAGGTATAGGTAAACAGGTACACAGTGAGGTGGAAGAAGCTGCACACCTGGAGGCCAGCAGCAGCAGACTGGGCCTGCTCCAGCAGGGAGAAGCGCCCCTCCTCGATCACCGTGTTGGTCAGGCGCAGCTTGGACGCAGCGCGGCGGTACACAATCTCCTCCACCGTATCCCTCCCCAGCAACCGGATCACCTTCACCGCCCTGCAACAGACACAAAGGCCAGTTCCCCACCTGTCTCCATGCCGATTCCGGGAGGCAAGCGGCTGATCACCGAAAAAAACAAGCTGGGGGTCTATCTCAGCCAGATACTAAGATTGAATGTAACGCTTTACACCGTTCATTTAATAATCAAACCTCTCCCTCTCTATCCAGGTCTACCTGTTTTGTGTATCTTCCATTTTTACCGATGGAGCTCCCGTCTGAACTTGGCTTGTCGTGCCGTTCAGTTTAACAAGTGGCATACAGTACACAAGCCCACACTGGTGCAGTTACCTCCACACTCACGTTAGACTGAGAGCGGAGAGCAAGGGACTTAAACCGGTTACCATGTCCAGTGCGACCTGCTTTTGAGGGGAGGGTACCTGGTCTGCCCAATTCTGTGGGCGCGCGCCGCGGCCTGCAGGTCATTCTGGGGGTTGAAGTCGCTGTCCATGAAGATCACGGTGTCAGCGGCCGTCAGGTTCATCCCGACGCCCCCTGGAGGCGGAACGCAGCGGTGATGTGGACCGTGCACAAACGTTCAAAGGCAAGAAGTGACTGCATTCGGAAAATTTACTTCCACAAACTAACTTTGTGTGTCCAAACGGTGAAAGTATCTCAGATAGGTGTTTGCTCCAGGTCTGCTTTCTGTACCCTTGTGAGGTATAAAATACTTGTCATTCATATTGTTCACAGTCAGAGAGACAGGCCCCGGAGAACGCTGAGGAAAGGGCAGACTAAGGAGGAAACACGGTTTTCCTTGTTAATAAAGGTTGTGTTACTATGGAGAAGTGCGGGAGACAGAGAGCAGGGTGTACCGGCTTTGGTGCTGAGGAGGAAGACGAACACGTCCTTGCTGCTGAAGTTCTTGATGGCCAGGTTCCGCTCCTCTCCTCTGACCGACCCGTCCAGGCGCTCATAGCTGTAGCCTGATGGGGGGGGGGGTGAACAAATATACACAAAATCCACACAAGATAAGTCACATCTTAAGAGCAGAGTGGGATGGGAATGCTAGGGCCTGGAGGCCCAGTGGATTAACAGATATCTATGCTATCTGTGCTTCTGTCATCTGCATCTATGGTACCTCTGTACTCCATGTAGTCCTGCAGGATGTCCAACACTCTGGTCATCTGAGAGAACAGCAGCACTCGATGGCCCCTTCAACAAATAAATATATTACTTCATTAGCTCCTTATTTATGTCAAAAAACAAACTATAAAACTTGGTTTCCTAAAGTCTATGGTCTGATTACAATGTGGCTGTGCTGTATCTACATTGCTCTGAAAACCACACTGGCTATGCTTGTTATGACCAGACCTTTCCACCTGCACAAAAAAACATCACATCGCATCATACTAAAATTTGAAAAAGATATTTTAAATGACAGTGATGAAGAGCCTTACAGTAGGTGCAGGAGACGGCACAGAGACTGACCCTTTGTGCAGGAACTCCAGCATGCTGTCCAAGAGGCGGAGTTTACCACTGGCCTCCACCAGGTGCTCCCCCATTTCAAACGGCTCTGGCTCCACCCCTGGGGGGGGGGGGGGGGTCAGGTGTAAGTACTGAGAGGTTAAACACTTCATGCCCCCCCCCCCCCCCCACGACACTGCATTAACTAAGCTCAAGTACTCTCTTAATACAGTTTCATCTACATTGAGTGTTAAAAGGGACCTGAGGTAGGGGGGAAACAATGAACTCAGGGAAAGTGTTTGGTTGGACAAACCAAATCAAGCTGGAAGAATCAGAATGACTTGCGGTGGAGTTTATTTTCAAATACTAAAGGCCTCTGTGTGTACAGACCTTGAATTTGAAGCTGCAGTGAAATGCTGTGTATGCAAACTCCAATGAAAAGCTGCTTCCTGGTGCCCTGTAAATGTGAGGCTCTTACCGTCAAACAGGTATGGATGGTTGACACACTTCCGCAGCTGCACCAATATGTTCAACAGCCTGGTTCTGCTGCCCTGTTCATTCTCAAAAGCATCTAAGGGTGTATACATACACAAACACACACACACACAAACACAGAAGCATATTTAAGTACATGAATGAAATTATATGACAATTTTATCGTTTACTGACCATTTTACTATTCTTTTTATTGTACTTTTATTTATATGCCTTTGTACCCTGCTTGTTCGTGTTCCATGACCACTTGAGTTTCCCCATTCTGAGACACTAAAGTTTACCTTGAGCTTGACCTCACAGTTTAATGAGCACAGCGCCACCTATCTGCCTGCAGCACAGCAGCGCTGCCGTTAGGTCTGTGACTGGGCCTAGCGGGCCAAGCGGGCCTGCTCACCCAGGTCCTTCGTCAGGATGGCCTTGTAGTATCTCTTCTGCAGGGCCGACAGGCCGTGGTACACCAGCAGCTCCGTCTTCCTGGGCAGCTCCAGGGCCACCTCCGCCTTCACTCTGCGCAGCAGGTAGGGCTGCAGGACGCCGTGCAGCTCGGTGGCTGGGTGGGGGGCGGAGCAACCAGGGTGACATCATCAGCAGCACATACCAAACTGGGATCAGCGCACTAATTACAGAGAAGGAAACCGCTGGGCTATTAGTCATTGGATTACATGTGAAATAGAGCAGAAAAGAACACGGAGGACCAACCTGTTTTGGGATTACACGCCTTTGCTCTTAATTATATAATCAGCCAAATATAGTTCATCTGATGTTTTTGATAATCCTATGAACTACAGTTGAAGAAAGCACCAGTATGCTTAGTTCAAATGCTTCTACCATGGATTCAATACAGCAGTGAAACACAGCTGTTTAGATCATTTAAGCTCAAAATAACTAGAAGGAACAAAAGCCAGTACTGGATTTATCCACTACTGAGAAATGCAAACACACCTGATTCCACAGAATACAGAAATGTCAAAATCAACATATCTGGTGGATAAGTCACTGCTGAGGTTTTTTACCAAGCAGTTAGCATTCTTTCTGTATGAGACCAACGGAAAATGGGCCAGACCTGGCAATACCTGTCCTGAACCGCCTCAGGTTTGTGCAATGTCCTTGCCTAATTATTTTGACAATCCAGATAAACCCAGCACAGCAAAATCCCATACTTCACACTCACACTATATTAAAATTCATGTAGGTAAATTAAAATAAAAAAATTTAAGTTTAAATTAAAATACAGTGTGATTCTGAGACAGATGGACTGAGGACGGAGGTGTGGCACAGTGGGTAAGGAACTGCGCTTGTAACCGAAAGGTCGCAGGTTCGAATCCCGGGTAAGGACACTGCCGTTGTACCCTTGAGCAAGGTACTTAACCTGCATTGCTTCAGTATATATCCAGCTGTATAAATGGAAACAATGTAAAGTGCTAAGTAAAAGTTGTGTAAGTCGCTCTGGATAAGAGCGTCTGCTAAATGCCTGTAATGTAATGTAATGTAATGATTCACAAACTAGCATCGGTGTATGAGCCCAGAGCCATACTGAGGTTGGACGGGCAATGAATGAATCAGCAGAGCCATACTGAGGTTGGAGGGGCAATGAATGAATCAGTATAATGCAGTATGGAATGCGCCTGGGAGAGTTTTCCTGTTGGCCCAGGAGGTCATTTACCAAGAGCGGGCTCGGTCTGAACGTTCGCGTAGGCGGAGACGAAGTCTTCGGCCTGGTCCTCAGGAAAGACGGGGGGCTGGATGAAGCTGAGGAGAGAGTAGACTTCCTGCAGGCTGTTCTGAACGGGGGTGCCAGTCAGAAGCACTCTGAAGCGGACCGAAAACTGCAGGGGGGAGCGAGGTTTGGGGTTTGGGTTGGAGTGCAAAGGTGAAGAACACAGTTCTATCAGTCTCAGATTGGACAGAAACAGGAACACAGAGGGAGGGGCGTGGCGAGGCAGAGCTTGGTATGGTGTGGAGTGTGGCAGGGCGGGTGGGAGGGGTAACGGTAGAGTAGGGAACCCGGGTGGGTAAGGGCAGTGCGTGGCACAGGAAGGTGTGCCGCTCACCTCTGTCAGGGCCCTGCGCAATAAGGAGTTTTGGTTCTTCAGTCTGTGGGCCTCATCCACCACCAGGACCTTCCACTTCCACCTACAAAATATTACATTAGGTCACAAAGCTTGAGGAGGCACTCAGAGCAACTTTATTCCATACATTGTCTATGCAGCTGATATTTACTGAAGCAACTCCAGATAAGTGAATGAGTCCACAAGTACTTTCTAAGCCCACTATCATCACAGAAATCTCTGAGATACAGACCCAGTTCCCACATCATTATCACACACTGCTGACATCACCCGAGCCACCCAGCCAATCACCTCTCTGCAGCCACCACCTGCCTGCTGTGGCACTCACGTCCAGCGAGTTCTGCAGTCTGCCACACCTGTGGCCTATCACACAGAGCCATACAGAGAATTACGAGCCACAGAGAACCTTACCTTTTTAAAAACGAGGCACCGTTGAGACACAACTGTAAAACGCAAACCAAAAGCGCACAAAATCACTATAATATACAACACGCTGTAAAATTCAGGTTCCACACAGAAACATTATATTACATTACTTTACTGGCATTTAGGGGAAGCCCTCATCAAGAGTGCCTTACACAGGTTTTTACATAGTATCCATGTATACAGCTGGATATACGCTAGAGCAATTCAGGTGCAGTACCACGCTCACGAGCACAACAGCGGTGTTCTACCTGGGACCTGAACCAGCCACGTTTGGGTTACAGGCCCAGTTCCCAAACCATTAGGCCTACATTACACTACCGCCCAAAACCATATCCTCCGAAGACCCAGTAATTCATTTTTGTCCCCTGTAAAGGAGATGAGTTTGTTCTTAATGTCAAGAACCATATATTTTACTATGCTGAAACCTACACTGTAAGGGACATTCAATAAAAATCTATTATGTTTTTGAAAATATTTTCAATGGAACATGTTTTTGTCATCCAAGACATTTGTATTACATCTTATACCATACTTAGCTTTTAACACAGTATATAAATGTATGCGTGTGTGTACAGTGCAGGTGGCATATGTTCGTCTTCTCCCCAGAAAGTGTCCTGAGTTGGCGACGCCCACCTCATAGGTTGTGAGCAGCACATGGAAGCGCCTGCCCGAACTCAGGTCCCTCTGAAGCTCCGCCCTCTTCTCCTTGTCCCCTTGGTAACACACGACTGACAGGCCGGGTGCGAATCTAGGGGAGTCAGCCTTAGAATTAGAGTCGGTTAAATATCCATTTAGAAAGTAACCAGGAACCTTTTGTACAAACGGCTTATTTGTTTAAAATGCATGTTTGTAGTTTCAGTAGTCTACAGCTAAACAGCACAACAACAACATCAATTCACAATGTTATTTTAATTAAAAACCAACAAAGAGAAATTAATTATCCAGTAATTTACAGAATTACTCATTTACACATTCCCTACATATAATTTCCACTTTTTAAGTATGGATCCTTATAAAATGGCATTAAATGCTCTTTGAACAGTCCAAGTGACAGTTTGTTTATGCTGCTTTCCCAACAGCATGCAATGTCTTCGCCTAGTGGCGAAAATGTTGAATTGCATGTGCGCGTGCTATGAAAACAAACCAAGCACCTGTCTAGAAGGCCCTATGAAAGGTTGATGTCCAAGAAAGGTGAAAGGTTCAGGTTGATGTTACCGTCATGCAAACTCAGCATTGAGCTGCATGAGCTGAGTCTCACCATGCAGGCCCATAATTAGCAACTGTATATCACATGACACGAGTCACCCTATCAATCTTGAATGCGCTGGACTATTTTCTCCAACAATGCCCTTTTATGGGTCCAGGTATAAGTTTACTTTCTTTTTTTCCCCAAAAGTGGCTCAATTAGCATTTTTAATGCTTATAATTTTTCCCACTGGAAAATACTATGAAACCTGTTTTAAATGGTGCTGTATAAAAATAATCCTTGATTGATAAATTAAGTAACTGACTGCTTACCGCTCCATCTCCTCTCTCCAGTTGTTCATGACGGACAGAGGGCTCAGAATCAGGAAGGGCCCCTCATACCCCAGGGCCCCACGAGCATACACCAGCAGGGAGATGGTCTGAGCAGAGGAGGCCAACTATTTTCAGCTTATCAGGAATAAGCGCACACAGGACTGACATTTGGTCCAACAAAAACTAGGCCCGTGTTACATCCATTCAGCAGACACTTATCAACAGCGACTGTGTCATGGCAAAATCTCTTTAATACAGAACAGCCTGTATCTGGCTTGCTATCAGCATTTACTTGAACTGCTCAAGCTATAAAAATGACTGTAGTTTTTTTTACAACAAACTAATGAAGCAAGAAAGACATCGACAAGAGGGAGAACTGGCAGGACTCGAGATTTATAATTATTTAGTTCTCTTTCCCTCCCTGTCAGTGAGAACATCTGTACTGTGTACAATTTGTGCCAGAAATAAGTTTAATACACTGTAAACAATTAGAGCCTTTTAAAAATAATAATCACAAACACCACCAACAAAAGAGGCTGCAGAAAATGTGTTATTTTATTGGAAACACAAAGTAAGCTGAAAGCCTGTGGCCATGCTGATGATGATGATGATGACGACGACTGACCTGGCAGGTCTTTCCAAGGCCCATTTCATCCCCCAGTATGCACCCCTCCTGATTCTCCAGGCACTGTACCAGCCACTTCACTCCATCCAGCTGGTAGGGCCTAAGCTGAATGCCTGTTAAAACAGGGCTTTGGCAAGTTAGCACAAGGTACATTTATATAAATTTGGTGCCTAAATTATCTACGGATTACCCTGGTCATGTTAAATTAATTTAGTTTCTGAAGGCAACACTGCTTTGATTGTACACATCAGTCATTGATATAGCCAGATCAATACAGCAACAGCAAAGGATGATGTACCAAGATGGGAATTTAAACCAGTAAACATCTCAATAAGAAGTAATGGTGAGGAATACATGGCAAATGGAATGCCCACTGTATATTTATACTGTACTCAAATACAGTCAACATAAGTGTACTGAGCTATAGTTCATAGGGGAAAATTAAATGGCTAGTTAGTTAACGACGTGAATGACTAACAGTAGTTACCGATACCAAGCTGAAATCCAGGTAGCAACCAATGCCATACCGTACATCCTTATAAGACACTTGCACTCGACCCCAAAAATATGAAATTATCCTTAATAAAAAAAACTGATCCTTAGAAATTTGCATAACAACCGACTTACAATTTAAAATTCAAAAACTGGTCTTAAAATTAATTTCGTTAGTATTAGTGGATGTAGTGGACATTGCATTTCAGTAGTCCTGCGACCGACAATGCAAAACATGGCCATGCCCTAGGTTTAATATTAAGTTAGTTAGCATAAGTGGAAATCTGGCAATACAAGTTTCAGCAGACACTAAACTACAACTGACTTCTGAATGTCAGCTGCAATATCATCCATATTATATGTGGTGTTCACTTGAGTTTAATTTGAAGCAGTGGCTGATATGTTTTGCTGCGTGTAGCAAAGCATTACAACGTTGGGACAGCTGTAGTGAACTGTACAGATACAGATATACATAAGGTAGCTAGCTAGCGTTCATTCACATCAAAATAGATCGCTAGATGAAAACAAACCTTTGAGTCCCCACTTAATCAAATCCTTCTCCGTTAGTTCTATGCTGTCTTTATCAGATGTGCTTGGTGTAGTATTCCATGGAAAGCTTGACATGATGTTGGAGTTTATTAGTTTCTACAATAGTTTACTTTCTTACTAGTTTACGGAAGCGTCCATTCAAGAATAACTGCGCCAAATGCTACGGGCGCAGTTCCATTTCCGGTATAGGTTTCCTACCACGTTTCAAAATAAAAGCACAATGGAATCAAAAATAGTGCAATATTCTTTATGGAATACTTTGTGGATCTATACAATAAATCTGTTTCTCTTAAGCTTCTCAGACTGAAAACAAAACATTGTGTTTGTTTAAATATGTACATAAAAATGTGTTGGTGCCACTATATAACCAACCGGTCATTTCTGCGGGCTGGCTACCTTCAGTGCTTAAATAAAACATAGGCTTTTGCCCTTCATTATGTGAAGTAGACTCCTTGGAGCTCAGTTATTAATAATACAAGCAGTCTTATAAGTCAGTGTGTTGAATGTGTGTGTGTGTGTGTGTGTGTGTGTGTGTGTATGATCTGTGCACATAATATGCATGTAGGACGTTAGAGGCATATCAGAGGTGTCCAATCAGAGTTGAATAATCCTACTGCAGCTACATTAAACCCCATAACTTGAAATCCATTTGCTGCTAAAAGTGATATTTCAGACTCCTTCTTGCACCTTCTATAGCACTTATCTTTACATTGCAGGTGTATGCCATGGCTCAGACTGAATGTATTGAAGAAGGGCTGGTGTGTGTGTGCAGGCTTTAGTTCTTGTCCAGCATTATGTGACCTGTTTAAAAAAAACCTTTTCATTTAAGATGGTGATTAGTTAAATAATTTTTCATATTTATTTACTGGACACCCCTCCTGTATAGGATATATAAAAATCCAGAGTAATAAAAACAGTTGCAAAGTTATAATGACCCTTTTATTAATACAGACATCACAATCGTTTACAATATCAACATAGTTTGTTGGCATGCTAGCTGGTGATGACAGTTTTAAAAAGTTTTTGTACAAATTCTTATTATTTTGCAAGTCCAGTGTGTGGGGTTTTTTTTCTCTCACAAGATTGAGTGACAAATCTACCCTCTACATTGTGTTTTTCTAGGGGTTGCTTATACTTTATTACTGATCCACCCACAACACACTAAGCAGCTGCAGCTGCCATGACAACTTTAATGTGGCAATAAACACATACACAGAGATACAAACGGCGGTATAGTGAATCTCCCCCAGCCTGAGTTACATCACAGCTTTATTAAATAAATAACACCACCAGTGACTCAGTGTTCTCAGCCTCATCAGCCCCACGCACTGTCAGCCCCGCCCATTGTCAGCCCCTCCCATTGCCAGTTCTTAGAAAAAACCCTCCCCAATTCACTCTGTTCCTACCAGCCTACCTCTGCTTGTCAGGCTGTGATTTCAGAAGTGATGCTGCCAGCTCCAGGTATTTTATATTGGAATAGACTTTCTAAACTTCAGACAGTCAGGACTCACATGGAGATTCCACCTGTTTATTTGTTTTCCTCACTGAGCAGTGCCTCTGAATCCTTCTGTTTGCAATCACTTACTTTTACTTATAAAGGAATTTTAGCATTATCACCTACCCTGTTGCTCAGATGATTAACAGACAAAAAAAAGACTATTAAAGAGAGCTCTGGTGAATGATGGACAATGTGGTTTCTTCCACCAGTGTTATCATCACTACACCTGCCCCCCCCCCCTCAACAATATGAAAGGCCCACTAAGCCAATCGCAGTAAGACACAATAAGACTCCTCACGTTTCCCTGTGGTTATTTTGCTCAGTATTGGCAACATTACTTCCTGTTGGTGTAGTCCACTCTGTAAGAAAACAGGTGCATCTTCCTGACCTGTCACACACTGTGACAGACTTTTCCTGAACAGCGGGCGCATGTATGATTCAGACATCTCAGAAATAGCATCTGAATGCAGAAACTTGTGAACCTGCAAAATGAGTTCATTTGGATGGACTGTACAACCTGCATTCTGCATTCAGAATGAGAGATTGGTGTACATCAACACCATCAGAAAAAACACAAAGATGGCACTCTTCCCTTACTGTTCTTTGTCATCAACAGTGCCGTTAACTGCCACATTAGAATCACTCTGGAGCACGATCCATCACAACAAGCCCTGGTATGAGTGACTCAGGTTATGGTGATGACTGATGACTGAAATTAGCATTTTGTCTCTCCCTGTCATGCCAGAGTGAAGCTAGGAACCAGGAAGTCAGCATTGACATAGAGAGTACTAAACTAGCAGAGAACAGTATGAACTGACCAAACCGGACAAGCTATTTCGGCAACGATCCCTTGCTGAGTAATACTGTGCCTCTGGATGGAGTGGGACAGAGCAGGCAGAGATCACTGAGGGCTGGACCCAGCTGAACCCAATCAAAGAGGTTTCAGAAAGCAACACGGACACGTCCATAGACAGCAACTCACACAGCTTCAGTTTGAGCAGTATTTACTTTGAACCAGGATGTTGAAATGTACTCCATATAGCAGCAGAAAGCAGATACGTGGTATGTGTTGATAAGAAAAACAAATCTGGGACTACTCCCATAAAACACAAGATTATTTATATGGAGTTTATCCTTTTTTGTTTTTAAGTATCTCACAAAATTATCTTTAATTTTTGAATACTTAGGCCGTAAAAAGCAAATGAATGAAAACAGTTTTGTGTTTTCTCATTTTCATAGAAATGTAGTTAGTGCTCTACAAATGAACTTACGGACTGTTCTGCAGTTCTACATGCACATCCACGGCATCGTTAGCATAAGACAGCAATGCCTCGGTGGCCACAGAGGTGGACCTTCTAATCCTGTCAGTTTATTTTTAGTGGAAATAAGGTCCTAAAAGGAAATTTGACTTCAAGATATGACAAAGTGCTGTGGAATGATGCACTACAATAAGATACAATGAAGGGTGGGAGAGAGGGAGGAAGAGAGAGAAAGAGGAAAATAGAAATAAGAATGTTGTGTGCTAGCACTCCTCCCCTTCCCCAGTCTTTCATTGTGGGGTTTTCCTCCTCATCCACCTGAAAAAGAAGAAGAAGAAGCCGGATCAGATGACAGCTAGTTATCCCACAAACCACCTGAATGCCAATGGCGTGTCATTTTTGACAGGACATGTCATTTAAATCTTACTCAGCAGCGACACGTTCAAATCTGACCCCTAGAGACAAGAATGGGACACAACCTCTAAAAATTAAACTGACCCGTTTTTCAAGTATGTTTTTCATTCCGAGCATGACCATCCTACGTCTTAATTCTCCAGGTGAGCATCCATGTAATGACTCTCTCATTTTTAAAAGCATGACAGGATTTCAGTCAGGACTGTGTTCAAATATTTAATATCTGTTTTTTGTTGTGCTACTAGATCTAAATTAAACAAGTTGATTTACATATTTACTGCACAGAGAGTATGAGCACAGACTCACCATGTACCTTCAGTGCTACACCATCTCATACTGATTGGCGGTGATGAACCGCGAAAGACAGCAGGCCAGTAGCATGCCAATCAACTGCATGTAGAGGACAGGAGGGATGGAGAGAGAGAGAGAGGGAGAGAAAAAGAAAGAGGAAAGTTAGCTATGGCACAGAGTTAGACTATCAAACACTATCAAGCACACATAAAACTCCCAGAAATGCTAAACACTATCAAGCGCACACATAAACCACCAGAAATGCTGAACACTATCAAGCACACATAAAACAACCTGAAACACTAAACGCCGTTATACATAATCACACAAAAAATAACCTCAAATGCTAAACATTGTTAAAGAATTAACTGTCACAAGTAACTACCTAATTACCAAGGCTTCGATCCACTCAGACTGCAGACATGACTTGACAAAACTCCCCCTGAATTTGACTCCAGCCACATCAATTACAAATGATTTGAACAAGAAAACAGTACTGCAATTGCACTGGGGAGTTCTAGAACAGATAGTAAGAAAATCCTTACAAATATTGCACAAAAAGCAAAATAAAAAGAAAACAATACTTGTCCAATCCAACATGGTCGATACAGAAAGATGTGTCTCTTCACCTAGACAAGTTTACACTGAGCATGTTCAAGCAATGACAGACGATGCAGTTAAAAATCTTTTATTAGCCTATTCCTACTGAAAGTCATTTCTTTTTAATGAATACCCTTCCATATTGTTTCTGTATGTTATATAACTGTGCTTTGTACACGAGTCAGCAACTTCCCACAGATTAAAAACGAGGACAACATAACACTAAAAACGTGCCAATGCCACAAGTCTGTGGTTCACCACAATGAATGCAGCACGGAACAGTGTGGGAACACTGCTGTCAGTTATCGATTATTGTTAAGTGGCGACTGGCTTCTCATCGTGGATGACCGGGGCGGTGTGAGGTGATGATCGTGAAATGCGTGCGGTCAAAGAAGGCTCATGCTGAGGGATCAGATGGGAAAACTGCTTTGTAAAAAACGGTGACCCTCCTTAACAGTGATCCCTGGCACAAATATTGCAGTTGTCATAGCCTATTTTGGGATGAATAATCAAAGGGGAGGGGGGGCAATCTCCCATATCAATATAATTCCAGGCCATCCTCATTCAATCAGGAGCTGCTGGTATCTGTACCTGGGAAGAACAAAGGCCCTTGTGTCCACTAAAACACCAGAGACTACAGTATAGAACATCCACAGGAATAGTAGAACTACAGTGACTGCAGCTTACCTGCGAGAAAGCAATTCCAAACGTCACGCTCGCGATGATGCCCATGTTGGTCTCGATGAACGCGGTGACCAGCTTGTAACAGCCCTGTGGCAAAGGAGGTGCAGGTGGCAGCGTTTTGTTAAGAGAACTACGGAGCATTTAAACCCACCACGGGCAATTGAGAAAACAGATAATAGCCTTGTAACATTCGAACATTTCTAGAAAGTTCTGAAAAGACACGTATAGCTGCTATTTACATTTTTGTTTGGTAGGTTTGGTAGTAGAAACGGTATGCAAAATGCCTACACAAGAAGCCAAAAGGCTTCCAGCTAGCAGTCTGTATTACTCAAGAAACAAAGTAAATTGTCAGCATGTGGTTGAGGATTAAATAAACCGCTCAGTGAGGCGAAGGACATCAATCCTGTTATACATGAAATCTGACCTGAATGATAAAAGTCATGTTTTTTTCTGCCGAATGTAGCCGTTTTGTTTGGCTCATATGTCGTTTAAACTTGGCAGCGTTATACTTAGGTATGCATTGAACAAAAAAAGAGGGGTCAAATGTGAACCGACCAACCCTGACCAAAGCCCTGGGACCAGAAGCCGCGATGCTCAGAGGCCTGCCACCCACCTGCTGGTACACCTTGCTGGGGGCGATGGTGGAGTTGCGGAGATCCAGAGGGCTGCAGTCAGACAGGTTAGTGCAGCAGCTAGCAGGGATGCCGTTGGCCAGATAGTACACACTGTTGAACCAGCTAGTGTAGTTCAGCACCCCACAGCAGCGCAACTGTAAATGTAATATGGGCAGTGGGGGGGGGGGGAAGGAATGGAGATAGTGAGATTATTTTCATCAATTCCTCTTCTCCCTGCCCCTGCTCTCTCAGTACCTCCTCTCCCTGCACCTCCTCTCTCTGTACTTCCTCTGCCTGCCCCTGCTCACTGTACCTCCTCTCTCTGCTCCTCCTCTCTCTGTACCTCCCCTCCCTGCTCCTCCTCTCTTTGAATCTCCCCTCCTTGCTCCTGCTCTTTATGTACCTCCTCTCTCTGCCCCTGCTCTCTCTGTACCTCCCCTCCCTGCTCCTGCTCTCTCTGTACCTCCCCTCCCTGCTCCTGCTCTCTATATACCCCCTCTCCCTGCCCCTGCTCTCTCTGTGCCTCCTCTTCCCGCCCCTGCTCTCTCTGCCCCTCTTCTCCCTGCTCCTCTCTCTGTGGTACTCACGCTGCGCTGGACGTTGTCCACAGCTTGGCTCTTCTCGTCCTCGCCATCGTAGTTCTGAACAGCATCGCTATATGTCCTCAGAAAGGTGCCTTTAATCTGGGGAGAGGCACAAAACTGCAGCTTCATACACAACAGAGGAGCTTCATACACAACACAAGAACACACATGAGCTTCATATCAAAAATGCAATTACATATATCATTATAATTGCTTTTATATTTTTTTGTTTTTTTTTAATGCTGATTTCCATGCGGATAAACTCTGACTGGTTGTTGAATGTGTTGCTGTTACTATGGTGAAGCAGGTGAGAGCCGACCCTCATGCATCCTCAGTACCCATGATTCATTCTGAGGCCCTAAGGCAGGAACACTCACCTCATGGCGAAAGACGAAGCCGGAGATGCCTGCCACCAGCTCTGCCAGGAAAACCAGGGACAGGAACATGGCGTACTGCAGAGAGGAAGCAGACATGGCATCACCTGACGTGGTGCACAGTTCCAGTCCAGAGAGCCGATCCATATGCTGGTTTGTGTTTCATTCATTTAATCTTTTAAACACCTATATCCATACCACTGCTGGTTCAACCATATTAGTCCACAGTAAATGTTTTCATCGATCAACTTTCTACGTCTAGCACTGTTCTTCTAGCCTTCATATATACACACACTTCAAGGCGTTTTGGATAAGGTCATCTGCTAAATGCCTGATGTAATTCAAGTTGTATATAAAACATAAACTAACTAACAGTGTGTGAAGAGTGTACTCCTTAAAAACAGTTAACAGCAATGATTCCTCACCAGTTTGAGCATCCATGGGCTGCCGCGGCAGGTGGCGAAGCAGCCGAACAGACCGAAGACAACGATGGCAGTGCCGGTACCGATCAGGACGTAGGGAGCATTGGTGGAGTTTTCTGCAATCAGGGAGATGTACGGTCCCAGCATTAACTTTCCCCATACTCCTACTGCCAGGAGGATCAGCCCTGTGATCTGCAGACAGAGACAGACAGAGAGGACAGGGGGAAAGAGGCAAATGTATTTTAAAAATCTGAAGCACCAGGTCTCAGGACACAGGAAAACAACCCCTCACTCAGTCCTGAGCCTCAGTTCTGTACACACAAACACATACTAACACCACACTGGCACAGGATCACAAAACCACAACGTAATTACAACCTAATTAGAATTAACCTAAGTGGAAGACTGGACTAAAACAAAATGATACCTCTAAAATGTAAAAATTAAATATTACCTGGCCTTAGAAAGATTACTGTGAATGACAACAAACTGAGAATCAACAAGGCACAGACTCAGCGAGAATCTCCTAGCCATAGAGACGGGCTGGCAAAAAAAAATAAAATAGCTGCCAGAAGAAATAAGATTGTGCCAACACTGTAAATACAATATAACACAATGAAACAGAGAAACAGTTCCTGATAGAATAGCCAAATCAACAACACACCTGATGAGGACAAGCTATCCTACTTATTGGTGGATAATAAAGATTGCTATGTCATAGCAGTCTGTGTTATAGTTTGTATAGTTTGTGTTCTCTTGCCACCCATGAGCTACCCTGCCATGCACATTGCACACATGTACATACATATGTACACACACACACACACACGTGTGCCTGTGTGTGTCTGTCTGCGCGAGCGTTGGTATGGTGCGCCGGTTGATTTTACAAACAGCTTCCATCTTCCATCTCAAAGGAAGCTAATTCCTCCTGTCACAAGCTTTGGCAAAGTGCTACAAACCCTTCAGATGGAGGCCAACCCATTAAGGAGCAGCTATTGAAATCAATAAGTGCAGGAAGGGGGTGTTCCTGTTGGAGGCAATATTGTTGAGTCTGCATGTCTCTTGCTGCAGAATTAAAAGTGCTGAACACCAAGAGCCTGATTTTGCAAAGGCAGCACTGCTCTCTGCCACCAGTAGAGGGCTCTACGATCTACTTCAGCCTACTGCTTTTGCTGTTGAGTTACCTGAATACATGACCACCCTGCAAGCTCAGGGTACACAAACATTGGAGAAGCAAAGGGCTCTTTGCTTCAGACCAAAAAAAAAAAAAAAATACAGCTTATGGCTGTTCACCAGTCGATAGCTTTTTTTTAACCACAAGCATACAGGAAATACAAACATCGAGTGCTCAAGCCCTGGCTTGACCTTGGGACGTCTGACCGCACAAAAAATATACAATTTTTGGTGACATATCTTGCAAAACTTAGCATATCTCTTTACACAGAGTGTTAAACAGCCCCAGGCTTCTACTCCGAGAGAAGCTTTAAAGAGGAGACTCAACTCAATTAACGGCGGCCTCCCTGTGGCGTAGAGCAGTCATAAACTCACCACGCCGTCTGGGCAGCTACTTATTAATCCCCGGCACACAGACCCCGCATATTTTATTCATCAGTTGCGTCTGCCTATAATTTCAACAAGAGCCATGAGAGATGGAGGGCATCCCAGACTTTCCGCCGGGCCTTCCTGCATATCAGTCTTTAGGAGAGTAGAAGTGCTGATCGGTTTTTCCCTTTAGTTTGCAATGGACAAGGTTAGGATATGGACCCCTGGACCTAGATCAGCACTCCTACTTTGAGCTTCTTTATGAGTATGGGCCCAGAAATGAAGAGGGAAATTGAACTCAATGCTGAGACAATGCTGAAGCAGTGGAAACTCTATACTGCAATATACTGTAGCTTCAGAAATTCCTGTTATTCTGAAAAAGCAGATTAAATGATGAACCAACATTGCAACACATTATGAGTTGCAAAACACGTCTGAGACCACTTCTGTCACGTGGTTCTTGTACATTTGTACACTGCCATGATAACATCACTGTTAGGTTGCACATGCATCACTAAACAAAATAAACTGCACAATACTTATCTTTGAATCAAACGGTCTACAGATTCTCAGTGTGAGAGCACCCCTAGTGGCAATAGACCAGAAGCAAACAGTGATGATGAAAGCCAGGGATGAAATTAAGTCCAAGAAATTAAGTCCAAGTCAAAAAGTTTTGGAAAACCTTCATGCTGGTCAAACTGAAAATATTGATTTCTTCAGATCCCAGAAGATTTTCAATCGCCAAAACCCACACTCATGAAAAAAAGTCTGTTCTCAATGTAAATGAGAATCCATATTTCTTTTAAAACATTTTACTGGTATCTAAGGCTGAACTATTTAAAAGTTTTTCCATCTTGCTCTCAACCTGTTTCACTTGCAGATCACACCTCATTAATGTTCTGATTATTTGCATGGTACTTGCAGGCAAGCAGGTGTGACTATCTTTAAACAAAGTCCTTGATTCCATAGCGCTCTGCGACCATGGTGATGCCAACATTCCACAGCATGTCCCAATTAATGACCACACATCTTCTGACAAACAAACTGTAGAATGAATGTTGTGCTTGAGTTAACACCAGGAAACCACATAGCTGCTTTATGCGCATGGAAAAGCCATTGTGGTGGGCCAGAAAGGACGGATGGAATTTTAAGAGCTGAGTATCTGGAGGGTTTGAAGAGCCCTGAGGAACAGTAAAATAGTGTTGATTTTTGTAGGGAACACTCACTCTCTGTGCCCTGCGAGTACAGAAGGAGGGCTTCACTCTGTCGCCCACGACATGACTAACACTATGCTGGGGCCGCTGTGTGCCCGTGAACCTGACTCATGCTTCTCACAGTGTGCTGAGGCTGGGGTGCGGAGGAGGAATCGGACTGCTCTTAACTTCACCTGTTGAGCTCTGAATGCTTTCTGCCCACTGCAGATGGTTGGATCTAAGAATGACAGGCTAGTCCATCCTATGTCATCCACCTCTGACGAATGGCATTTGGCTTTCAAAATAAAATAAAAAGCAGCGGAACAGCTGCAAGAGAAGCTCATGTGGGAAGAGGTGGGAACAGAATGTGCATCGATAAAAAATTGAGCCAATCCAACCAGAACAGCTAAAACTGAAAAAAAAAAACTGAAAATCTATCTCCCCTGGCCCCAAATCTAATCGTGGGCGTATCTGGGCCATGTGTATCCTGGATTTCCACAGGGTGACATATAACTGGCTGTAAGGGAGAAGAAATGTTTTGGTTGGAAGGGTAATACTTGTCTCATCGTAGTGCAGTTTCGAGTCCTCTGGGTGACTGAACCCCAACTGCTGCATAATATTCAGCCTTCCAACTGTGTCACATAACTGCTGGATTTCTGTGGAAAACACCTCTTTGCAAAAATTGTTGTAAAATCACTGTGACACAATGGCAAGCACAATAACAATATATTCTGCAATATATACACCTTACATTTTGAATTTCAGATTTCAACATGTGTTGAAACAAGTGACTTACTAATGGTTATAAACATTTCCAAAAACTTTTTCTTAACACTGTATGTCACACAGGATAGCAGCACCTGCGAAATGAATGACATTTAATTAAATGCTCAATCCTGTGCAATGCTCAGCACAGATACAGTTCACTGAAAATAGCTACTGTGAAATTCAGGGCCACTATAATAATGGAAAATCATGAAAAAAGGATTGGACATAATAATAAAGTATGTTTCTTTAAACTTTCTCTTGCCAGCCACAGAAATGTACGTGTGCGGGTATGTGTGCACAAAGGAGAATGATGATGTCACTTCCACACCTCACTAGTCACATGCAAGCAGCAGATCTGAGGTGCTGAGTTGTTCTCTCTGCGTCTGCACACAGTCCTACTAATATCCTCCCACATTACAATACTGACAAGAACAGTGAGTCAGGAAGCACACAAATAAGCACACACACACGTACATACATACAGATAAGCACAAACACACTCACTCTCACACACACACACACACACAGGTAAGCATGAACACACATATACACACTGATAATCACACTCGCACAAAAGTGAAATCAAACACACAAACATACCTGGACACACACCAAGATTCATATATATTACAAAATCATTCATTCACAGACATATATCGCATACAGATATCACATGGACAGTAAAATGCCCATTCACACACATATGTATCCATCTACAAACAGAGAAACACATATACTCCCACAAATCCACAAACAGTCCATTTTACATCTAGGAGCTTATAAGCCTGCTGAACTCTACCGACTCCACTCTGGCCATTGGATTTCTATTAGTAATGCATTAATGCAGAAGACACTGGTATTTACTGGCTGTTCATTGACAAAGGGTGAGGCAAGGTCCTGTGGTGGTGCTGAAGACACTCTTATCCATTTATATGATTCGAAGGACTGGGGTAAACTACACCAAGACACCACTACACACATTATCCAATTCATTCATGAATTCCCCCTGAATAAACCACTGATGCCATGTTCAGACAGCTGTGTTTGCTGATGAGATTGTGCAGTGTGTGTGTAGAATGGATGAGCACAGTCATGGGGACTAAGGTCACACACATTTAGGCCTCTGCACTAGGGGGCAACTCCCAGAATCCTGACAATGAATACAAAAAGTGTGCATCTGGGCTCATGGCGTAGCATAAATGAAAAGGGCCTCTTCTCATTCAGAGACAGTGCCCTCCTTCCCCCCTTGTCTTTTTAGCATTTCAAATGGCCCGGCCTCATAAAGTTGGTATTGTGCAATCCGTGCCTTAAGCCACAATGCTCAGGAAAGGCTTTTTGGCACGCCTGTTGTGAGCACTTAAAATTTAGCCGTGTAGCTGCTCTTCAAGTGACGTCAGGGTCATGACCTTGGCACTGAGACCCTCTCCCCCCCTGAGGCTGCAGAGGCTGCTTCCTGTTTGCAAGTGGGTGGAGCAAAGCCTTCTCTTCTTCCAACAATACGGCACTCTTCACTCCACAAGCTTTTAACGACTGAATCTGAGTCTCCATCGCAGAATAAAAAACACAGAGGGATAATGAAAGTCCTTTGCTTTGCTTTTTTCCTGTGCCTGCCTCAGTATTTTACGAAAACACACCACCCAGAGCTGTCTATCGAGCACAGGACACATAAACTAGGAAAAGATCAGGATAAGGAGAGCCACACATTTCATGATAGCTGGGTGAGCTAGAAAAGTATTGGAAGTTTCTGCAGAGGACACACAATGACTATGCAGCAGATCTGTCTCTCCCTCCAGAGTAATTACTAGTTGCACATGGAATGAGTCGATTGACAAATTATTTGCATGGATAAAACATAGATAATGCATTTTTATTAATAAATACATGATTTAAAAAAATATCTGACAATCCTGACAAGTACACTGCAAAAGACAATCTCAGCAGATATTTTAGTCTTATATATTTAGATATTTATATTTAGACATAAGGCAAAAATACTGCCAATGAGACAGTTTGACTCATTTCAACATTTGCGGATAGGATTATTCCACTAGTCAAGCAAACAGTAAATTAAAACAAGCTAATTTACATGAGAAAAAAAATAAGATTTTAAGTTTTGTTACAAGACTAAAAGACAGACTTTGGGCAGTGTAAAGGATTATGAAATGTAGGATCGAAGCAAGTGAGCTTTGTTTCTGAGGCACTACAGAGTGACAGTACTATGCCCTTCCTTTCCGCCTGTGACAGTATGAAAGCTTCTGATGCATTTGATGAGTGTCTGGCGTGAGACAATGCTTTGAGGCTAGCAACAAAAGATGAGAACATTTTGTTAAGAAGCACTCCTCAAGGGCTCCAAAGATGCCTGCACCGTTAGCGAACATTCATTACCAGACATTTAATTACCACAATGTACATGAAAATCGCACATTTCTCCAAAGAACCATCACAGATCTCTTCACTCTGCTTCACTGAAAAAGGAGTATGAAAGCAGGAAGGACACAGAACAAACCAGGCATTAGAGTTTGACGTTAGGAAAATTGGTCACTGTGGCAACTACTTATCTCTCATTATGCTAGAGGACTTCAGGTTTGCCACTGTGTCAAAGGCATGTCCTCAACTGCAGTGTAGCAGAATGGTTATAGAAATGGGACTGCAAAGTACTTCATCTGAATTGCTTCAGTAAAATACTGAACCATATCACCTGCATGATGGATTATAAGTAAATAAATGTAATGTATGTACATTGGAATCCTATAACCAGATCTTTTGATTAGCACACTGACCCAGATGATTTGATTGAGGTTTCTCAATTCATAAAATGCATTTAAAAAAGTAAACTACAGAAGACTTTACAGAAGGCTTTCCTCGAATTCCGCCAGCACAACGGCCACATACACTATATGACCAACAGTATCAGAACACCCCTTGGTCTGGGGCTACTTTTCATGGCTTGGGCTGGGCCTCTTAGTCTCAGTGAAGGCAAATCTTAATGCTACAGAATTCTGAAGAATTTGAGAATTCTGTGCTTCCCCAACAGCTTGGGAAAACCCTTTCCTGTTTCAGCATAACAATGCCCCTGGGCACACAGCAAGGTCCATATAGAAATGGTTTTGTTGAGAATGGTGTGGAAAAACTTGACTGGCCTACACAGAGTCCCGACCTCAACCCCATCCAACACCTTTGGGATCAACTGTAAAGCCAACTGAGAGCCAGGCCTAATCGCCCAATCAGTGCCCGACCTCACTAATACTCTTCTGGATGAATGGAAGCAAATCCCTGCAGCAATGCTCCAACATGTAGTGCAAAGCCTTTCCAGAAGAGGGGAGGTTGTTTTAGCAGGAAAGGATGGATCCGCTCCATGTTTATGTCCATAATTTTGGATGAGATGTTGGATGTTGGGTGTCCAATTACCTTTGGCCATGTAGTGTACTTTAAAAAGTCTCTTTGGTGAAAAATACCTGCCAAATGCCTAAATTGATAAATGTTGAATGAGATATATGTGAAAATTAGCTAAAGGTAAATTCTGCATTAATAACAGGAATTATTTTTTGCACAGATAGTCATTTTGCGGAACAGCATGCCAGATGGTAAATGAATGTTCCATAATTGTCATTATGCATTCTTAGGATCTTATAAACATGCTGGCCATGGCATCAACCAGGCGGTTTGACATTTCCTTCCTCAAGACCCGAATGCTTATTCGTGCACTGAGTTTCTAAACAGTCACAGGCATGCACATCTAATTACAACACAAGGCACACAGGAAGAAGACACTGACAAGCACGTAAAAACCTTAGGACCAGTTTAACTTCAGTAAGTTAAGTGAGTTCATGGCAGCTAAATCATGACTGAACAGTGGAAAATAATTGCCAATGAGTGCCTATTCATATGGGGAAAGATTCATATGGAGACTCAATGCTTCAGATGACCTCTCATACATATTTTACTCTTGTCCTTGCAGCAAATAGTAGCTCATTCACAAGCAAGATTTCTGTCTCATCAGTGACTTTTCTGTAGCTGTCTGGAGTTTCCATGTAGTACTAAACGAACTAAGATCCAATGGGCAGCCTTCTGCAAGACCACGGGGTGACATAACAATGCTACCAGTGACATCACAAGCACTGTCATGTGACCCCGATGCAGAAATTTTATTTGCTCAACAGATGTTCAGTTCTGTGGTCCTCACCTTCTTCCTTCTTTTCTTCCTTCCTGCCTTCCTTTAATTGGAAAGCATATGCTTCTGTGCACAACCCACAGGCTTGACACATTGCTGTGCTAGCTTCCAAATATTCTGGCTTTGGATACAGCCCTTTACAAATATTCACAATAGCTCCAAAAACCAGAATGGAAAAAATATCTGAATGTTTTAATAATCTAATTTGAGCATTTCTACCCTTGACAACCCCCCCCCCCTCCCCCCCCCCCCAAAAAAAAAACAACCCTGGTTTGCGATTTTCATAACCCATTTTTTAAAATATAACCCTTTTGGATGCCTTTGAGCCAGGGTGGGGGTGATCTGCTAACTGACCAAGCTGGGCAATGGAATCATAGGGAAACACTTGTGAGGTGACAGCAAGGGGATGGTGCAGGAAATACTCCAATGGAACACTCAACACATATCTTTTTAAAACATTAAAAAAAAAAATTACCGTAGGAGCTGTGTGGGCTAGGAGTCTGGCAAACTACCATAAATTAGTTTCTAATTGTTTAAGAAACACAACTTGCCTCATGTAATGTGGTAAAAACACCCACCAGAAATGAGATCAGGGCTGAAATCTAATCAAAGCCTTGATCTTTAATTATACGCTTGCAACAATAAGCTTTGTTCTTTGAGACGGAAGGAGTCGTCCGTGTTGACATTGAGCGTGTATTGCTATTTCCGCCCACGCTTAGCCCCGAGCAGAGCTCTCCCAGTCCCGTCTCTGCCTTTTGTTCTGCAGAAATTGCAACTTTTATAACACAGATGAAACAAGCCATTTAATGATGACAGAGTAAATCCTGCGGTCATTAATCAAAGTCACGATGGGTCGGAGCTCCCTTGTAGCTCCCCGCTGAAGGGAAGCTCCACTGCCATAAACCTCAATAGGCCTCACAGACAGTTCAATGCCCAGCAATAAGCCTGCAGAATGATTTGCTTTCTCAAAAAGACTAACCTTGGCTGGGACAGCTATCAACTCCTAATGCACTTATACAGCTAAACTGCCTAAATTCCCTGTCTCTGTGCCACCACTTTCACGTTGTATTTGAAAGGACTTGAAACAGTCAATGTAACTGAAGGTAATGTCAAAGGCAAATCAGGAGACTGCACCTGCCTCTGTAATCTGTGTGTAAACATGATAAAAGAAAAACATGTCAGTAAGGTCAGGGTAAGGAGACAAAATGGAGCCCTAGAGTAGAAATGATTCAAATGCTAACCAGCCTCAGTGGAAAAGTGGTAAGTACAACCACGGCAACTGCAAAAGTTTTTAACTCTATGAGACATACTGGATATATAGATACTCTGGAGACATTTTCTCCCTGATTTTACATTCTGGGTCTGGGTTTAGAGGCAAGAAAAATCTTTAAAAACACGTCAGCAGATCCTTGTGAATTGTTAACAAACGTTACCCAAACCAAACCAAATCACTAACCAAAATGTACAAACCAATCACTGAAAGATTTTAGTACTGAATGCTTCAATACTTTCATTCACAGGAAACGCAGCGAAATGGCTGAGGGACAGATCCAATGTTTCATTGTGTGACATTTTACGAGGGGGACACAGGTTTGATAATAGGCATTAAAAATAAAAATAAAAGCATAGCGATGGATCATGTAACAACAACAACAAAAAAAGGCAAAATAAATAATAAAAACATAAAGAAGATTAATAATAAAGAGTACGGCAACAGGAGCAGATGTATTACAGGTTACTGCTCTAAAGGCCACAGCACTTACGCATCATTGCAGGCGCTATGTAGCGGATCACACCCATCGCTCAGCAGGGTGTCTTTTTCCCACAGCTGGCAGAGATACGTGCGATTGCACACGAGCAAAGTGGTTTAAACCAATGCCCTTGTGACACTGTGCAAGCAATGCTAACTGCTGCTAGTGTCCTCCAACCCCTCCCCCTTCCCCCCTTCCTGTGGCTGGAGTTTAATTATAGAACAACTTTCATTAGCATACCAATGTAAGCTGGACACAAAGGTGACCGGAGTCTACGTGGGGCCTGACAGATTCCAAACCCACTGACCGACTTCTCAGCCCCCTTTAAATTCCACATTCATGGACTAATTGCTTGTCCTGCCTGGTTAATCATGCCCCACAGTGGTCTTTCCATCTCTAGCCACACATTGTGGTCTCGTCACCTCTAACCACAGTGTAATCTACATAATGTTATGAAACCCGCCTGCTTTAGTGAAGGTGGATTTGAGCATGATCTTAGGCACTAGCTGTGCTAAAAATACACGAAGAAGAACTGCCAAATGGGGCGTGTGGTGCTGTATACGGGAACTAGTATACAGTTTTGGAACAGTTCGGGAAAAGGACAAATGTAAATACATGGGGTGGTGTTCAAAGATCTTGGCATCCGAGTGGCAAATATGATTCATGGCTGAGAAGCCAGTTATTTGCCTCTTGGCTTTATCCATGTGACCTGCAGCCTCTCCTTGATGCTTAGGGACAAGAGGAATCAGATGAACAGGGGTCTGGAACACATCTGTCCATCCAAATCAACATCTTATAACTTTTTTTCCCACTATTTAGACTTAATTTAAGTCACTGATTGGCTGAATTGATCTGCTAACTGGTGAGCACATCTATCCTGAAAAGAAGCTACACACATGAAGCACCATATTGTGAAACAGTGCATGTAAAACACTGTTACTGATCAAGTAAGAGTGCTGTGATTTTCCACTGAGAACTTATGGCCACATAAAACACACTTTTTGTCAGGAACAAATTTCATTTTATAAGTGCTTCATTTCACTGTTTGCCAAGAGAAATAGCTAATTTTTTTATTTGAGAAGGTAAAACCCTTGGGAAGGATTTTTGCTTGGATGTAGAAAAGCATTTATGAGCCAGTACCTCATTGATCCGGCTGTGCTTGGTGCAGTAAGCCCAAGTACACTCTTTCCCCAAGGTATTATTTTCAAAACGATAATAGATTGCTAAATGATTATTATTTTTTATTTTATTATATGCCTTACTGAGAAATAATGAAATTAAAACTGGCACCCCCGATTTTCAGAGAATCTTCCCTGGGTGGCATTTGCAATTCCGTTGCCTCTGCATTGAATTATGTTGCCCCCCCCATGCCCCCCCTCCACCACCCCCATAATTCCCACTCTCACTTTAATCAGCGGTTCCGCACGAAGCCATAAATCCTGAGGCTTAGCCCCTCCATTCCTCTAATCTGCACTTTACCCAAATGATAGTCCCTCTTTCCACTGTCCCAGCTCTGCGGGCTGCTCAGGAGCTCGGGGGAGGCGTGGCCTAATCTCAGGCTGGTACCCTTCTCAGGGGGGACTTGGGCAGCATGCAACACTGCAAATCTGGCCAACCACCCCTGAGCCCAGAGTGCTTGCCAGCATACATTCAGTCCTCAACGTGGAGGCACTGGGGTGACAGCCATGCCCGTTTCAGACGAACGGACCAATCAGAGGCTAACATTCTGAGAAAACAGTATATCTGCATGCGCAGTTTTGGGAAAAGATATTATTCATCTGGAACTAAGGGCTGAAATGGCCTCCCTCACTGCACAAATACACAGTGTTGTATATGGGGGAGAAAAAAGGTCCACTGTATACATACCACATCAGACAGACTTTCATGACCTCTACATACACAAGGCTTATGTGTGGTACAGGCTCGGCTGTGTGATTGTGTACTGAAGCTTCGTTAATTCTTCTGATGTTCTGTACTGGACTCCAGGATCCAGGCCATTGGATCATGTTGGCCACTAGCTCTGCATCTCTTGATGTAGGGATTTAGATTTACACACGGAGCTGCCGTACTCAAACCACCTGGAGAACAGAGAAAAAACTGCTCTGAGCGAGCCTACGCTCTGAATACACTGAATGGTGTCAAGTGTGCCCTCTGAAAAAAAAAAGAAACTGTTATATCTATTTATGAGAAGATAATGGAAGTTAAAGTTATGTTTGGGACAGTTTTGTGCTAGTTAAAAAAAGAACTACAACTAAACTATAATCTTCACTAAAAAAAGAAGCATATTATTGTTGACATCTGGCAATGGGACAAATGAGATATCTGCAAGGCAGCTCTAATTTAAGTCCAATTAAATTCCTAAATGTACAGAAAATGGCAGATTGCAAAAGTGTGAAACAATGCGTAAGCCAGATACACGAGGTGAAATCACTCACCTAAAGACTGAGCAAAAGTGTGGTAAGATCCCTCAACTTTAGTATCTTTAATATCTTTAGATATTAAACTGTATTTTATGCATGAATAGCTCTCAGAATACCACAGAGTGTTGCGTGATGCTTGTAGAAGTGAGGAGCAACAGAACAGCTGCTCCTGTCCTTTGGCCATCGCAATGTGCTCCCCTTCCCGCCCAAAACCAGGGAGACCTGTAGAACCACGGACAGCGGCGGCCTCAAACACGGACACACAGCCGAGGCTGATTATTACCCAGCAATAATACTACTTTTGATATACTTCACCCCTTCTGGCAACAAGAAGTTATGGCCTCTCTACAGCTGGTATTAGCATTCTAATTAGAGCTGTTGGATCTTTTCTCTTTCCCTGAAAATGCAACAAAAGATGAAACTTTTACATGTATTCTAGGAATTTATATTTCTTTACATTAACACAGTATAGGCTACATCAGCACTGCTTTCAAAATCAGCATTCAACCATTTTAGTTCCCAAACATATATATAAAAAATATAAAGGACCATACATGAAATATCTCCACACAGTTCCGGACATAAACAGGGAGTGAACCCTTAGGCAGGAGGACTGTGCTAGATGCAGAATAAAAAGTGACAGTACAGCAACCCAAGCCTTTCCAGAACCTTCCCTGATGTTCCAGACACAGCCAGCACCCTGCATAGTACAAAGCAGGTCAGCATTTCAATATACAGACACCTCTGGGGAACACAGAGATCTGGGTCCTTTCATCAATGCTTGCAAGCCAGTGTGACCCCAGACCATTACATCGCTGATTCTTCATGCCCTGTCAGTTCGACATGATGATGAGGAAATGATATACAGTTAGGCCATTTGACACTGATGAATACACTGTGTGTTGAAATGTCTGCAGTCTGCTTGTAATAAAAGCTGAAAATCTGCGAGCTCCAGACTTATTCCTTTATCTAAGACCCTAGAAGAACTCAGAAGGTGAGAGGTGCTGGTAAGTGTCTTGATGAGACTAGAACTTTTGTTGGTACCAATAACA
Organism: Anguilla anguilla; assembly: GCF_013347855.1. Taxonomy (NCBI): domain Eukaryota; kingdom Metazoa; phylum Chordata; class Actinopteri; order Anguilliformes; family Anguillidae; genus Anguilla; species Anguilla anguilla. Next base: position 24,852,760 of record NC_049215.1, on the reverse strand, counting down.
GAGCTGCAGACCAGGTAAGCCAGCCTGCTCTTTATTTTAAAAACCTTGATACAGACAAGTGACATGAGATGCACAAGGCGCATTGGTCCCTTACAGTTTCCTCCTCAAAATGTTTATGAAAATAAACATTTGATGAACATCTTCCCAGAGCTTATCCTTTAAAACAGAGAAGTCTCCAGGCAAAGTCTGGTTGGTACCTCATAAGTAGATATATAGTTTGACAGACATATGATTTATACAGTATCTTCAATGTCATCAGCAGAATAACAAAACCAAAAAAAAGACCCCCCCCCTAAAAAAAAGACCCCACAAAAAACAGAGTCTGTTTTTTCTGGGGGGTTTTTTTTCCCACACTTAGGTCACAATGACATTAGAAGCTCAGAACCAAGAGGCAGCTGCACCTTCATTAGAGACACTGCTAAGTTAATGTGGAATAGAGTTACATACATACTTGTTTCGACCGAGCACTAAACTCAGAGAAAAATATAGTTATCTGAGCTACAAGTGCAAGTCAAATATATAACAGAAGGTCATGACACATGAGTCAATACGAGGAATAAATCAAATTGAAAAATAATTTTAAAATAACAGTATTGAACCGTCCTGTAACCACCCTATGAATGATTGTCTTAGCCTACAGCAACATTACACTTTTTTTCTGACATTGCATCGACAGAAATACTTTCCTAAAAAATGCACCATCATCTGTGACAATATTTTTTTCTATGTTATTAAAATAGTACCTGAGGAGTTTTGCAAACATGGCCAAAGTTATTGAAATATCTTTCAGGTTTTAGGGGCAGAAAGGGGTTTTAGGGGCAGAAAGGGGTAGTTCAGAGTCGACACTTTCACTAGTGAAGTCGGAACTATTTTTTCCATGGCTGTGCATGAGCGCAGGGTGAGACAACGTCATTGGTCGCTGATGCTGAGGCCACTTCTCTCGAGTCAGCTCAGCCCCCTTCCTGTCTGCCTAGGCCAGAAAGGGTCTGTGTTTTCCCATGGAAGGGGAAATGGCACCATGCAGTCACGCGTCTGCCCGTGCCTCGAGGGTCAGCATCTGTCGAGTACGTCTCCGGGAAACCGACTCATTGCGGCGACAGAGGGTGAAGCCAGGACAGTGGCCACAGTCCATGGAAGCCAGGCTTGTGAATTTGAATGGTTCTATCGCAAGGTCCCCATGACAGTGTCACAGAGCCCGGTATCATGCTGGCCCATTACCCCAGGAGAGGTAAGCGCTTTAACATTGACCAATGCCTCACTCTCTCTGAAACCCGCCTTGTTTCACCATCGGTTTCTCTCTACCTCTCCCAGACAGGCCTGGAAGCACTGGGGGCCTCTCTACTCTCTAATGTGTTTTCCTTCTGGAAACAGAGCTGATATTCCATCCCCGGGTCGCCACTGAAAATGAGAACGTGCCTCAGCGTTCTTCAGGAAAGCACTACAGACAGCCTCTCTCCCAAGGCGACTCACGTGTGATGCAGTTAAAATGAGCGTGGCGGCTACTCGAAGCCTAACACAGTGGAATGCCCAGCTTCGACAGATGAACCAAGCCTGGAGCAACGTAAACAGTTGGAAAACCTATGGTTTCCCTGAAACTAGGGGAAGTGCAGCAGTGACAGATTCAGATAAAACATATGGGGTGGTTGAGGTGAATCTGCAGATGCTAACGAGTTAACCGCCATGTCACATGTCCAATCCAAGGCCCATTCTCCATGGCGACACTGAGTTAGCTGGGTGCGCATTGTGCAAAAATTTTTACAGGCTTTGGTATTTTTTTTTTACATAATTATTATTTGTGGGTCTCAAATGTGCGATCTTGGATGGAAACTGACCTTTTGTACATGCAGTAGTGCTGAGCACACATGGGAGAGTGGAGACTTAACTCTTAAGCTGACCCGTAAGGAACAGTGTTCTATACGAGGCCAGAACAGGGCTTGATGGATTTTAACAACCGACGTACAGGAAGGAACTGCTGGGTCCTGTGCATACTGCATACGTGTTCCTGCAAAAACATGGTGCACCTCTTCTGCTCTTTTTCAGCCTTTTATTTCTTTTTTGCAACACAGAAATGTAGACTGTATTTAATTCATTCTGTGTCATACTGGGTAACCTTGAATGTGAATTGCAAATATAATAACAAAACGTTGATTAGAAACTTCTTTAAAATTTTTAAAAATGGAACAATTTAAAAAGATTTTCCTGAAGAATGGTATGTTTTCCCTGGCAGAAGCGCAGTCCCATGTTGTCAGCTTTGTTCTGGTCTGCTGTCTCCATCTCAGAGGTACCAGAAGGGATTTTCGGCTGGGTCAAATGCACATGCTCTCTTCTTACAGAAAACCAGCTATGTGCCCATTTTGGCACTGTGCCCTGTTGACTTCCTGAGAGTTGCATACAAGGTGTCCACAACAGATAAGGCCTCTGTGGTCCAAAATAGCCATGCTGAGCCTTAGGCATGTAAAGACCTGGCCACAATTTTTCTTTTTTAATTCAGCCCAGAAGACTTGAGGCAGGGGGGTAGTAAATTTGGGACATGGGGATGGACACCGTTTGCAAGAATTGACCTCTGCTCACTTCACTGTTGCTCTGGCGATGACCTGCAGGACCTCCGGAAGCCTGAAGGTCACATAGGGATTCCTGCAGTATTTTACATTTTACCAGCCACAAGATGAATCTGTCTGACACGTCTTTACACTTTAGCCTATATAGTTTCAAAAAAATGAAAATGGAGGAACATAAATTTGCATAAAAAGCTAATGCAACAAATGGCCAAAAGTATTTTTTTTCATCAAAAGTAAGTGCTGTCAGTGCTGTCAGTATCCCTGCATATAATTTGAAGACTTGCTCAGCTGTGCTTAACTGCATTCACAGTGCTTTCTTCTGAGCATCACTTGCAAGACAATCTGTTCTCTCCATGATCACAGCATGAGCTTTTTACAGTAGGAAAATATAAAAAAACTTTTGAAAATCCTCTCTTAAACACACTAAAAAGATTTCTTAAGTGAAAAAAGCAACAGTAATGATGCATTGAACTTGGCAAGAACGAAACTTCAATCTCAAAAAAACATTTCACCTCAGGAGATCTGGTCAGAAGATAACAAGCAGGCTTTACCCTACCAAGTTCCCAAATGAACTAGCAGTTAAATCTTGCTGCACTATTAGTTTTCCCCAGAATTCTGATAACCAACTCAGACACATTTTTGTTCTTTCAGAATCAAAGGACCAGAAATAAGAATGAATGAATGAATGGATGAATGAATGAAACTCTGCCCCCACATGAGGTGGGAGGGAGGGGTCTATTTTAACAAGTGCTTCAAATCTATTGCCATCAGGAATGTGAGCACAGTCTGTGACTGGTACTATTTTCACTACCACACAGGCCATTTGTGGCATTATGCAATGTGGCACAAAGTGATTTTGGGGGGGGGGGGGGACTTGAGGTGCTATGATCACAGATGGGTGGTCACCAATCAACCAATCAATAGGAAATATTCAAACTTGATTTGTCTTACTACTAACACAAGGTACTATTCGGATAAATTCATTGTTTAATGAAGGTTAAAATCCTCAGTTGACAAGTGATAAATCCACTAGCGCTACGACAGATAACCTGATATGCAGTGTTTGTTCCTCAGTCATGTATTATTTGCCAGTCTTAGACTAAGACCCTTAGTCCCATACGTAGTCTATCCACACACACACACACACACACACACACACACACAGTGATGCTAGATAACTTAAATAATAACACCGCATAAAAACTTCTCAGTTGATACGGACTATAATTACTTTTGCAGTCGTAACCTTCTAGTAATTACTTCTGTTATGATTTATGTTTTAATGTCTAGGATAATACATTTTGTCAAGCCCATGACAATACATCTATTTTATTTAGACCTAAGCATCACTTCCACAGGTCTAGACATACATTTAAGACCTTTTTTAAACAAACATAATAAATGTTTTGTTCAATAATACGAAGAGGTTATCAGGTATTGGCGTTTTCCCAGCAGAAGACACACCCCTGCCAAGCCTGGTCTTGAACATTAAGTCCCTATAATCGTTTCATAAATACATTCTCACTTCAGTTCTATAGGCCTATTTAAATACATTTATACTGCAGCACTGGTCGTTCTTTGTTCCTTCAACATAACCATGATTCGTATCCGAAATAGCTAAACGTCTTACTCTGTACATTGTAATTTACTCGAGAGCTCACTTCGGGATGCCTGAAACCTGTGCAATCACACACGAATTCCAATGCATAATTTAATTATAATAACTTTGATGTATCGCACCATAGCAGTCCAACATGATAGACTACGCCTACACAAGCCTGCAAGCACGATTTCACAGTAGGTTTAATATTGCATAATATTAAGGAAATAACCATCCAACTCAAATCATTCTTGTTTATTTCGGCCCCGTCTTCCTAATTATATCGTTTTGCATTACCAGAACTAGGCTTTATGCAGTGTTGTGAGTTGTAGTCCGCACGTACCCTTTTCCATTGCTAGAGCACTAAAGTCGATACCCGATATTCAATTTATTTCTCTCCAGCAAACAAACTGTAGACGGACAATTGTCGTTTTATGTAATCTATGAGGTCAACAATCCGTGAAAGTAAGCTTGAATCACGACATCAGTTATACGGACGCACATCATGTTCACATGATTGAACACAGCAGCCTACTTCGTAAACGGGAGGTAACGAGAACGCAACAAGGGCGGTGCCAAAGCAGATATCAAATAGTTAGGCAATCGGTTAACATGGTTCTAGCTGCATTGATTTTAGCCTACTCCATGATGTTAAACAATGCCGAAGTCCATCAATGATGCTATGCACGAATTACATCGGCGCAGAGAACACCCCATTATGTTTGCATGCGTGGATGCTTTTTGGTTTAAGACCCGTCATCTTCGTTTTTTTCACGCTTATTAGGTCACAAGTCACAGAACAAACACCACATTAATATGCGGCTAGTATTCGGAATATATGTGTTTTTTTGTTGTTGTTTGTTTGTGTATTTCATTAAGGAGGAAACGATTCTGCTCCGGATATGTTCAGACCACAACTGCATAACAATGGAGGGCATTCTTGTGATTACAAGAAATCTTTCAAATCGGAAAATAAAGGCATTCAGAAAACAACAACAAAAGGAATAAATAGACGACATACATTTAGTGCATCTAGCGGTAGCAGAATGATGCCGCCCTCGTTGGAATTATGTAGGCTACATGCACTTGTTTTCCAGTAGTACCAGTGCAAAACATGGAAATATATATATTTTTTAAAAACACTATCGCATCGTTTCAAAAGTAGATCACGGCTTCAAACATAGATTCGTCACGAAAGACCCATTTCAGATGGGGATTTGCTTACCCAGAACACGAAGGAATAGACGATGAGGAGGGTTTTGAGACAGGTTATCACTGGTTTAGTCTCCATTCTCCTAGATGCCATAATACAGTAAAGCGAAGCGCACAGCTTTTCAGTTGCGTTGCTGCAATTCTCCACTGGGCTTCGCTAAACTGGTCCTCCGCAGTCTTACACAGCGCAGCCGCCCTCGGCCCTCTGACCAATAAAGACACAAACTGCCCTCCCCCTCAGTGACACCCTCTACAGGACACAATTTAATTTCATTAAGCACAGACAGTATAATAACAGCAATTATGGAAATTATACAAATTAAATTGCACTTCTTCATCCTTCAATGTCCCTGCACTCAACAACATGGGTAAATAAAAACAATACTTTTCGTCCCACACTTATACCCAAAGGATACACTCTGATAGAAAAAAGCATTAAACAAAATGGTTGTCTAGTCATTTCCTCATTTTATTTTTATATAAACACTTAGAATTGTGGATCCTTATGGAATGCATGTTATTTTAGCACTTCAGAACTTCAGCATTGGCATCTTTGGTTTGTAGTCTGTCAGCAAAGCAACCATCAGTCCCTAGAAACAGGCAAAACAAAAACATTTTAGATTAAGGAAAATATTCTGCAAAGACAAGGGGACCAGGCAGATACATTTAACACTGCATTTATATTCTCAGTGATCTTAATAGTGTTTTTATTCATGGCCCATACCAGTCCACCAAGAACAGCCATTACAATGAAAACAAACATTTGGAAGGACATTCAAACACATCTTAACTTATACAGTATGAGTAATGATCGCAGCACCTTTCTGCATCTAATATAGCATTGCGAACACTGTGACCAAACACTGTGTACAGTAAACCAGCTTTTCAGTGCAAAAATAAACAGATGTTCGACTGAAGCATAACTAACATAGTTCTCATATTGAGTGTAACTAACTGGCCCTCTTTTAAATGAGCAGCCCTGTGTTTGTGAGGTGTGACGGCAGTTCACAGCCCGGCTCTGAATTTTGCATGCCAGTGTCCCTTATAAGGGTCAACACGCAACGTATTGTGAATACTTACTCGTTTAAAAGGCCTTGGTGAATGCTGGGTGTCTGCAGTGACCTGACCTTTTGCCTTTTCCTACACAGTTTTTCTTAAAGCGTTCAATTACTTTTAATTTCCACATAATGTTTAAGAGCCATTGAGCTGGTTTGTGCTTGGTGCATGAATGAAACACTTGGACCTGGAATTCCTTTCCCAACAGGCTGCTCATTGCCTTTTCTGAAACTGTCCGAAAACAAATCTCAAATAACACTGCATGTTAAATAAAAACCGAAAGGCTGCTGGCTGGTAAGTGTTTAAGGCTACAGCCTTAGGTGCTGTTAAAGATGTAGTGCCAAGCTGTGGCCCTTTAAACAGACATTACAAGTACTCTGAATTTTATGTGCCCCATTTGTGAACCAGCTTGAACCCTGTGGTGGTTCTGTGTAGTGTCTTCCATTAGTTTCTGGCACACGACAGTAGAGTAGTGGCTTCTAGATGATGAAAATAGAGCTCACTGCCTGTGACACTGAATGTTGTGCAAGCTTAAATGAAGACAAGGAGCTCAAATGGGTTAAAACCTGCCAGGTGCTTGACTTTGTATTACAAATATGTATTTCACTATCCTATTCCAAGATGTTCTAGTTTTGGAGAAGTCAAAGGCAAAGTTGCAGAGGGTCCATTATGCCGCTCGATTGACAGATGTAGATGAGGTTTACCATGATGGTCCACTTCCTGTTCTCCGCCTCGGGAAAGACCAGCGAGCGTGGCGAGTAGAAGACCTGGTCGTCCACTTCCTCCTGCTTACGAGGGAGACAGTGGAGGAAGGTCCAGTCTGGCGACGCCACAGTGCCTGTCTGGAGATCAGAGGTACAAGTCCTGGGTCAGCTGGGCAGTCACTGTGCAGCAGGCTGCCTATGTGCTAGGATTCTATTGTACGAAAATCCAGAGATGAACAGATAGCTCTGCTCCACCATATATCTATCTTTATGAGGTGTTATAAAGCTGCACGTTAACAGCAATGAAAGCCCATATTTTAGTATGACATGAAACCCTAAGACCTGTCACTGTAGATCAGATGTCAGTGAGTGAGTGATTGAGGGACACCTCATTTATCACGTCTGACACTGCAGACACAGTCAACAAATGTGCACTGCATCTGGGCCAATATTAGTTCAATACAGTATAGACAGAGACAGAGTGAGGGAGAGATAAAGAGGCAGGGGGAGGGAGGGAGGGAGAGAGAAAGATGCAGAGGGAGAGAGAGGTAGCGGGGGAGAGAGAGGCAGATGCAGGGAGGGAGGGGGAGAGAGAGAGGCAGACGGAGGGAGCGAGAAAGGGAGAGACAGAGGCAGACGGAGGGAGTGAGGGAGGGAGAGAGAGAGACAGAGGGGAGGAGAGAGAGGCAGAAGGAGATAGAAAATCATTTAGAAAATCATCAAAGTTTCTACTGTAACTCTACCTGCATGGTGATCTTGTAACCATGGAAATCCTTCAGCCGCTGGACCTTCTCTTCCTCCTGGCCCATGCTGATCCAGGTATCGGTCACCAGGACGTTGCTGCCACGGGCCGCCTCCATGGGGTCGGGGGTCAGGAGCAGCTCGGTCCCAAACTGACCCACAGAGGACACAGTGTGGGACATGGCATGTGTGAGGGTTTAGCTACCGCCTTCCACAGCACTGCAATCATACAGATCTTTATAGATCTGCAAGCACACTTACCTATGAATGACACTTTCAGGAACTGTCTGTCCTCTTTGTAATACAGACTTTTCTTTTTTTACAAGATTCTATACAAATGTCTATTTCTATTTCTATGCTCACTGTAAAAATCAATTCATTTACACACATACTGTATTCATCTCCTCTCAGGGCTTCATATAGGACAGGAGTCTAAAACTCAAAATCTGGAGGGCTGCAGTGTCTGGCAGTTTTTGATATACTTCAGCACTTAAGTGCTTCACTTGAGTCAGCCATTGGCTAAAGAATCCCCACAATTTGTTTCTAAAGCCTAAATTGGCTGTTGATTTAAGAAGATGAACAAAAACCTAGATACCGCAGCTCTCTTGGACTGGTGTTTGCGGCCTCTGATTAGGGATTTTCTGTTGATCAAGTGAAACTTTATGTTCTTTCGGCCAGGCCTGACCTAACCTCACCTGTTGTGAAAATGTTTTGGCCTCTTGAACAATACCATCGTCCGGCTCATAACCCTGTTAAGAAAAGGAAAGGATGACATCATGTTTCACAAAACTCAACTCATCAGGACAGCGGATGAAATGTCATGCAAATCAGGTCTGCAGCATACTTAACAATAAACACGTCACCGTGCCATGCTGAGAAAGCCTTTCTAACTAGTGACTTATCCTAATGAATAATTTATAAGGCAAAAGGTGTTTTTCCCCAATCAAACATGGCCGCTCCGAGCAAGAGCTTCGGATAACAAAAACACCGCTGTGGTGTATTCAGAGTTCACCAGCATCTACAGAGCTAAAGTATTCCAGACGGGCGTTTGTCCCGGAGTGCTGGCGAAGCTCTCGGCTCGGGGAGAGAAGCGCACCTTCGGAGTGGCCACCCTCAGGTGAACGCCCAGCTTGGCAGCGGTCATCATGAAGGAGTGGAGCACGTTGTTGCCGTCTCCGATCCACGACAGGGTCAGCCCGCTCAAAGACCCGTAGTGTTCCTGTGAGCAAAACGTCAGAGACAGAAACTGTGTGGTCAGGGGGGATTTAAATAAAAAAATAAATAAATAGAAATACTGCAAATTAACATTCACACACTTTACATGCACTTCTACACTTGGCAGACATTTATCCAAGAAGGATTTCCAAGTTATTTAACACACTCAACAGACTATGTTAAATGACAAAACACTGAAATGGGATGAAACTGCACTTGGTTATTTGCCAACCAGCCTATATTTAAATAAGGCCCAGCAATTCATTTCAGCAATTAATCATATCAGCAATGAAATAATGCAAACCTCAGGTTTAGGCAAAAAATACACTGCATTTCACCACAAAACATATTTTCTTTGAACTCAAAATAAAAATGTTGGATGTGCAGGTCGTTTTGCAGGTGGTACAGCTGTATAAACCATACAGTGAGAAAACTGCCTTACATATGAAATACATGCAAATGTACTTTTAAAGCAAAAGCATTTGAAATACTGCTAATTTCTGGCTATACTTTGCAGAAACTTTAAATTCTCACAACTGGTGTAAAAAAGAAACGGTTGTGGCGAGTCCCTGTGTACCTGCAGAGTCAGGAAGTCGGCGAGGATCTGAATGGGGTGATAGAGCTCGGACAGCCCATTGATGATAGGGACCGATGCCTCTTTCTCAAGCTCCTCCAGAGTAGAGTGGCTGTACACCCGAGCCAGGACGAGATCGGTAAGCCCAGACAGGACCCTTCAAAACATACGCACGGCAGTTAGGACCTCTGGGGGTCAAATGGGCTATGGTCCAGGCCGACTGCAGTCCTCCAAGCTGTCTTTTATAAAGGACTTCATAATCTCGGGGGGGAAGGTAAATTAGTTCAGTAACAAAAACTATGATGCTTCGAATCAGACAAGTTAAGTTGGAACCATGGACTTTCAGGCACTAAATTCAACCAGCAAGAGTTGTGTTCCCCCAACATTCAGTTTCTGTTTCTCTAAAGCACCCAAAAAGGAAAGCAACCTGTCTAGGTCCACTTAAATCCAAGGCCTTTGTTCAGAAGGACTGCCCTCATCTGGTAAGAGCTGGTAGTACAGTTAAATACAAGTTATTTTCTGAGGGGAACCTTGAAGGAAAATTCCAGGCTAGAACACTTACATTGTAAGAAAATGTGTGGCAGTGATGTGTAATTAATTGGAATAGGCTACATAGACAATAATTGTTTGTAGGATAATTAATTGAGAGTTGGACAGAAATATTATTGGTTTTGATCTTTTCGTAGGATATGATGATGATACTGAAAAAAAAAAACGAAAATTACCTGTGTTACCCTATAATTTATTTAACACCATAAATTCTAATTTAAAATATTTGACAACTTATGGCAAAAGAATAAAACATTATGAGTGTTTAGACAAAGTGAGCAGGTTTTGCAGCTTCTGATGTGGACTTCTAGAAGCTCGAGTCAGAGTGACAGGCTGCTTGGCAACAGTAACACTGTGAGCAGGCATGAGATGTTAAAATTGAGCAAATCACAGGTGCCGCTCTCCGGGAGCCAATTTCCAGACCCGTCCACCCACAATGCATCTGTGCAGCACTGTCTGCAAGCAGGGCTTCAGGCAGCACACGCCAACGGAGCACATGGCGGCCATCTCTCCGCACAGCTGTTGGCATCGCCAGCAGCCATGTCACAAATTCCCCTGTCCCTCATCTCCCACTGCGCTACTCAAATCCGTCGAGGCTGACAGGTGTCAAGAGGGTGCTGAGCGAGTATTTAAAAGAAACACAAGACACTCGCCTGGCACATTTGGCCCACACTTCCAACCATTTGCAGCCATTGAGAAATTAAGCCGCAAAGCGTCAAATAACAAAACTAGATGGTTACTTATTTCTTTACATATATACCATACCAATTTTTGCAAGCAGCATCCGCTGCTGCTAGAAATCCATTCTGCCATTGCCTTAAAACCAAACAGTAAATAAATTATAAAAGTCTTTTTACGTATTTGTTCATTCCCAATATTCCAAACATATGTTTTGTTTATCAATACTTTCAACAGAATATGACACCCAAAACATATTGGGCAAAAAGCCTCATAGAATACAAAACAAAGGCACAAACATTACAGGCCACAAGACAATCACATTAAGACACAAGGCAGAGAAACTAAAAAAAAAAAAAAGCACAAGTCTAGCAGGAAGTCCATAAAAATGAACAAGGGGAAAAGATACAACAAAATAAACAAAAAATAAATGAATCAAACAAAAGCAAACAAAACAAAAAACAACAGACTGACCTGGCAGTGTCAGTGGTGCTCTCATTGGTGCCCAGGTGAATATCCTGACTGGTCAGGAAGCATGGATGCCCTCCTAGCAGTGCAAAGCCTGTGTTTACATTAAAACAGGAAGTACAAATGTTTTATTGGATAGCTTACTTTCTGGGTTTTTAAAATATTTTTTGTATTTTAATGTTTATTTTGATTAGCACAAATAGCTTATGTGTACAATGAAAGATAAAGATATTTGCATACATTTCTGTCGACGTGCTAGCTTTACAATGGCTGGTGTGAAGGTATTTGGGGTTTGCAGTCCAAAGCAAGAAAATACACACAATATAACCCAAAGTAGCTTGCAAAGTCATTGCAGCTCAGAAATTACTCCAGCTTGTCATTAAAATTCAAAATGAGCATTTTTAAGAAGACTGACATCATGTTATGAAAAAACCAAAAAATTGGCAGTTGGCTTTTCATTCCCATAAATTGGTGCGTAATCAATGGCAATACAGACAGTTGGGCTGAAAACGCCATGCTTGTCAACACTGCGGTCTAGTCATCCATGCAAGGGCACTGGATGAGGGGCACTAACTGTGTGGGGCAGTGGGCAGTGGGCAGTGGGTGCAATACATTCTTAACTGGGAGAACACAATGGCTGCCAGACAGAGCAGACAGCAACCCGCACACTCCGCAATTTTTATTGTGTACAGGCTCAACCTTGACCTCTCTATTCATCACCTCTGGTGAGCACCCAGAGAAGAGCAGGTCAGCACACACTTGAAAAAAGCAGGGCTCTACAGCGCTCCCATGTTAGGAACAATTGCTCCTAAAAATGTATGTGTTCTGTTAACAGGAAAAATAAATTAGGAGTGCATCTACTAAAACTGGATTCACTAGTGTGCGCCTAGATTTTTCAGCTTAGGAGCATAATATGTGCTCCTGGGGAAAACAAATGTGTTATAGAGCCCAGAAAATGGGTCAAAACTCCCACTGTGGTAATTTTCGTACTATGAAAAAGGGGTACAAAGCATACAGTATTACTTCATAAGTTCGAGGAAGGAAAAATTTCTGTAACAAAAGTGACCTTCACATTTATGTACAGTAGTAAAAAACATGCTATTAGCGTGCTGTGTCCAAACAGTAAGAACACACCACGATGGTTCCCACACATGGTAACCTTCGATCTAATAACTGTGATTTCATTCAACAGCTGGTAAAACGTGCTTCACTTTTTTGTAGTAACACCTGTTTCTGTGGACATGCGAGTTCTGGTGCTCCTCTTCTCAAATATCATTGCAATCGACTTTCCTTGAAGAAGAGGAAGGTACTGGAAATAAGCATAGGGTAGATTTTCAGAGTTCTCATTTATTAATTCATATTCACTACACTGATAATGTGAATACGAATTAATGCATGAGCATGCATAATGGATGAGTATTTAGTCGTGACATGTCTTTCCGTAATTATCTTCGTTCTATCAAATACACAAAGGGAATAAATGAATAAACGATAGGCCTACCTGTCCTTCATGCTTAATTCTCTGTTTCAGATCTCGTGATATCCAAAGCAACCGTTTTATTTCATCAGAGCTGAAATCTCTTAGTGTCAGCAAACTACGACCCTTGAGATTCACTTTGTCCATGCGTCCAGTGCTGTTAAAAAAATCACATTTATTAAAAAAAGATATGCTACACATTTCTCTGCAGAAATAAAGTGACTATGCTCAAGAACAAATGTCCACTAGTTGCATTTCGCTTGCAGTGGACGATATTTAAACATTTAAGATGAAAAGAAATACATTTTTAGATGTAACTGTCAAACAGTTTACAAGTTACGACAGAATGCCCAGCAATATGTCAATATCAACACATTCAGCAGTGCTCTGTTGCATTGCATCAGGCATGCAGCAAAAGATTTTCTTGTGCCGGTTGGTGGAGATTATCTTACCCAAATTTTCTAACACTGATGTTAGGAAAAGTTTTCAGAACAGAAAAAAGCGAATTCTTGACCCTAAACATTTTGACTGGCCGTTGCTATTTTAAAGACCAACTCGGTTTTATGAAATTAAAATGGGGTTGCATCCAACACAGCGAGTCTCACACGTTTTCAGCACGGTAAACCCCCTGACTACTCGCATTTTTTACAGTCTCTGATTTCAACTCATGTTTAAAAACCCTGGCTTTTGCACGTTAGCGTGCTGAAATGCTGACTACGGTGGCTGGGGCTGGACAATCACTGTAGTCTTGTCCAGTCCTATGGTCCTTTAAAAGCCAAAATAAAACATTCTTGTTTTGAGGTCTTTTATGAGATTATTGTGAGCTTTAATTTTTTTTTCATTTCATCAAAACATTTATTAAGTACGTTTCTCTAATTCTACCATAGACCCACTGCACTACATAAAATAGATAACCAAGAATGAATGAAAGAATTAATTAATTCATTGATGTTCAAAGAAATTGCTATGTTAACTTTTACTGTCATTATATCATCTGGAGAAAGAGCTAGACTACATTCTCACACACCTACATACACCTGAGCAATTACATCAATCACGAACAGTTAAATCTACCGATTTTAATGTATGGGTTTGGGTTTAATGTAGCCTAATATAATTTTGAGTTGGACAGATCACTGTACGTAGCCTATTGGAACCATAACCGTGTTGTTGATGTTGTCGGCAGTTGTTACACATTGTTATTATTATTATTGTTGTTGTTGTTGATGATGATATGATAACAGATCTTCTTTAGATCTGTTATCATATCATCTCGGACGGTCCTTTTCGGGCCTTATAATTTTGTGCTCTTTTCTGTCTACTTGAACTCCATCCACATTCTGAATAGGAGGAAAGCGCACTTCCGTTTGATTGGTGCCTTTCAGTTAGTTTAGTGGGTTCCGTGGTGTGGACATGTATGTAAATCCCTGCAGACGCTCTTTGAATTAGTGGAACAGAACGACCGGTGGGAAGCTACTGGGAAAACCGCAGAACTGTGGGGGAAAATAGGCAGTCAAACGGCGACCTCTAGTTACTACGAAGTTTTTTCGACATCCGGGTAGTTCAGGACAATAAAAAATAAAAAACGATACGACGAGAGATGTAAGCCACAGGGCTTTCTGCCTGTGCGAATAACAATATGAGTTATTTTACTCACACACTAAACGAGTCATAATTTTGGAATGATTAGTAATGCCTAAGTGGCCAGGTAAATATTTGGACGGAAATACAGAAATCCTACGACATTACTGCGGGTATAGGAGCTGTACTATACTATAGTATTCTGCACACTAAGTCGTTCGGTGTTTCTATTAATTTACCTTCAATGACTAAATGAATGTGTTCGACCTGTCTTCTTTTATTATTTTTTATTTTTTGCACGACCGAGAAATTATCTAGACTTGCTTTTCAGCTAGCTCTTATGATGTTTTCGCATAATGATCTGCTTGAATACATGTAAATACATTTTAATATTTATGTAAGACATTTACATATTATACCGTTAGTTTTCATTGCTTATCCATTAAATTCCCAGACGTACGGCAGTCTGACTACCACTTGCACAGACTAAACGTTTCCCGTTTACTTTATTTGTAACGTGTATATCTTTATTCTTTCTTCCACAATCTTTGCCGCAATATATCGTAGCTTAAACCTTTTAGCCTGTTGAGCCCCAGATCTTTTGGAGGGCACCAGGCTGGGGCAGTTGTAGAGCTGATTAGAACAATGACGGGAGAGACCGTGCAGGAGATACCTGGTAAAGTGAATGACACAATTTCCTCAACTGATCACTAACATATTTTACAGCAAATCTGTCGAGCCATTTAATGTTAGCCTACCCATGTTCTCTAATTACACATGCTAGCTTTGATCTAGTTGCAGACAGTCATACTGGTAATCGGTAACTGGTCAGCATTTGCTTTGTCCAGCAGCTTGTGGTTGGCGGCTCATGCCCCGTACACACTGATAACTTATAACTGTTATTTTTTTTCTTGTTTTCCGTATAGAATCTGGAGCAGTGTTCACTTTTGGGAAAAGCAAGTTTGCAGACAATGTACCCAGCAAATTCTGGCTGAGAAATGACAGACCTGTGGAAATCTGCTGCGGTGATGAACACACAGCATTAATCACAGGTGTTGACATTTATTTATTTATTTATTTATTTATTTATTTATTTATTTATTTATTTATTTATTGTTGAGAAATTTATTTTACTTTTTCCTTCTACATGCAGTGTTTCACTGTACTGCATTGCCATCACTGTATATGATTTTAAAGACAGATCTAATGAGTCTATTATTAGGGGAGGCATTTTTAATCATAATTTTTCTGAAACATAATTTTTCATACTATATTAGGGAGAAGACTTATTTAATTTTAACCTCCATTAAGAGTTCATAATATCCAGTTCCAGTAATGTAGAATGTCAATCTTAAGAATGTAAGTGTATGTATGTAAATACTGAATAGAGGGTTACTCTTTGGCTGGACAGGCTGTGCTTGCTCCAAGCAGCATGCTGTTTTCTGATTGTTTGTGTCTTCACAGGTGATGGGAAACTGTATATGTTTGGCAGTAATAACTGGGGCCAGCTGGGCCTGGGAACAAAGACGACAGTGAATAAACCCACTTGTGTGAAAGGTTAGTCACCCCGATTTCTGCCTGTGATGCCATGGCCAAGTGTTATCTGTTGCCAATGGCAACAAGAACTTTCTGATGTTCTTTGCTTCCATTTGCAGTTGTGTTTTTTTTTTTTTTTTTGCTGAAAGGCACTTCCTGCTGGATGCCCATAAATAAGCCTCAGGTTCAGAAAGCCAAAGTGCATCTGAAGTGTGCTCTGCTGTTATAGCCCCACAAATGTGTAGCATGTTACAACTTGCGTAACATGATGTAACATGCAGGTAACTTGCATTTTTGACTGTTTATTAATCCTGAGGCTTACATGCTACTTGGTGAGGAATCGGGGCACAAACAGGGCTGTAGAAGGGAGGGAGGGGCTTCACCAAAGACACAGACCTGGATTTGTTTCTGCTCTGCAGCTGTAATCCCCAGTCTGTAATCTTGTGTAATCTCCAAAGCAGCAGAAGCACATGGAGTGGTGGGGGTAGATCCACAGCCTTCCAATCTGGCAGTTCTTCTCTGTGTGAATACAGCGTTAGAGCCACTTTCCTTCTTTCTGATTTTTATGTGCGGTCCTCGAGCCATTATTGGTTTACAGCTGAAGTTACATTGCACTGGTAATAATTCTCAGCAACACTCCCTTGAGACAGGCGTTTATTAAAAAACTGGGCTGTGTGCTGGACCACTAGTGTGAGAAAAATATGGGATATGACACTATTATTTACCCTACACATTGAAGCCCAATTTTCTTAGTGTGTTCTCCCTGTCAGTTATGTTTATGCACACACACATCAAAAATAAAATAAAGGGTTAATAGTACCCTAAGCATTAAGTGGTTGTTAGACATGCATCAAGAGCTTGCATTAAGATCCCAGTCAAACAAATATTTGAAATGGTTCAATTGTATAGATGCAGGACAAACTGGAAATACTCCAGTGTATATCTCTGTGGATATTTGATGAAACAATGGTACTGGCAAAAACATATGACAGGAGAATAGGTTTTTCTTTCGCTTCTGACTTACTGGTATCTAACAAGTGAAAACATTTGAGATAAAGAATTTTACATATGTTTGGACTGCAGCTGACTAAACTCATGGCCTAGATGGGAAAAGTTGCCTGTTCTCATCATTGAACATTCTCAATGCAGCATTAATGTTAGGTAATGTACTCCGGTACATGTAGTGGGGATTTGTTTATGAAAACTTTGTATCTTAAATCAGTGTCTAAGAAATAAAGAACAGTTCTCTGACTTTCTGCTTTCCCTGTATATGAAACATAGATGTTTACTGGAAATAATAGGTAGAGATGGTCTCAGGGGCCCAATCAGCACATGCCATAGGTGTTGTTTTGCAAGTGCAAATAAAGTGCAAAATCAGGTTCTTGCCTTTACACAAATGTGGCACCACTGTGTCACACATTACACAATTAAACACACTTTTCAGATGTATGTGAAAATTGATACTGACGGTGCAGTTCTATATCCAGTCCGGATATTTGCCTGACACTGGTCACGGAGAGTTGGTTCATTATTTTTGCAGTACTTTATAATAACCAACCAATTTAGACCCAGTAAACCAGGTCAGGTAAGTGTCTTTGTTAAGTTGCTATGATTAAATTATTTTTCTGCCTCTGTAGTAATGGCAGGAGAATAATCAGTGTGGCTGTTTTATGATTATTCTCTTTGCAGTGTTAAATTATCCTTGTTTTTTAAATTCATATCCCAAAAAATAATTCATTCTTTATTTTGTTTTAAGCCCTAAAGCCTGAAAGAGTGATGCTAGCTGCTTGTGGACGGAATCACACAATCGTGTACACATGTGAGTTTACACAACATTTAAGAATATATAAAGCAATGATTTTGATGGATATATTGTATATACTGTAGATTATATATACTACAGCGCCTATACTCATTTGATATGCTGACTGTGGCACAAAATCTGTGAATAAATCAGTGAAAAAAATTCCTGTAATAAAATGCAATAAATATCTGAATGTCAGAGCAGATTATGATGGGTTGCTGTTCCTGTGAATTTACCATCATAAAGTCACGCGTGAAGTAAGATTTCATCACACTGGACCCGTGAGCAGACGGGTTTTGAGTTTGAGCTCTGTGCAAGGGTAAGGTTGCGGAGTAAGCGAGCGATGATGACTGCTTCTCAGCGCGAGGGAACGTGTACGCGGCCGGCGGCAACAGAGAAGGGCAGCTGGGCCTCGGAGACCGCCAGGAGAGGACGTCGTTCCAGCTGCTGGGATTCTTCAGCTGCCAGGGCCCAATCAAAATGCTGGCTGCCGGCTGCAACATCTCTGCTGCTCTCACTGGTTTGTATGACACTCTCACCTTCACCTGTTCGCTCTTCTGTGACAGGTCCAAAGGTGCATTCTTTGACAGGTGATATCAGGACAGGATGTTCTCCTGGCACAAGAGATATTTAGGGCCGAAAATCAGTATTTCCTGATTACTCAGGCACAGTCATATTGGAGACTCTCACACTGCAGTTAGTGTTTTGCATAACATGTCTTCTTGCTCTCTGTTTTCTTTGCAGAGGATGGGAGGTTGTTTATGTGGGGGGACAACTCGGAGGGTCAGATCGGACTGGGAGATGAGAGCAACACACTGCGCCCTCGGGAGGTGACCGTGGGCAGGCCTATCTCCTGGGTCTCCTGTGGCTACTACCACTCTGCTTTTGTCACAAGTACGAGCCCACACACACACACACACACACACACACATATACACACACACGCACGCACGCACACACACACACTCATGGAGACCAATGATATCTGCCTTAAAAGCTGATATTCGACATCTGTGTCCTGATAACAGAAGCATATACCTGCTGCTCAGAGAGTGGGTGTGGTTAGCAGAAATGTCACCATTCTCAGCTATTTTTGAAGGTGGTAGACAGTTGGTTATACCACGCCTGTGAAAAAGAAAAAACTTTGAATTGGGAGGAAAAAAGGAAGAAGTTGGTCACAAACAACATAGATTTCCATAGATGGCAGCCATCACCAGAGCACTGTGATCAGAAACAGGAAGTCTTTATGTGGACTGGAGGAAGTGTGGGACAGTTGTTAAATTGTCTTTGCCAATGTGAAACCCGCTCTGTCATCATTAATCTGTACCTCATTTCTGTACTTGTCTGCAGTTGATGGGGACCTGTTCACCTTCGGGGAGCGTGACGGGGGGAAGCTGGGCTTATCCCCCGAGCAGCTAGACGAGCACAGAGTGCCTCAGCCTGTGCTGACCATAACGGACCGGGTCATCCAGGTGGCCTGTGGCGGGGGCCACACTGTGGCCCTCACAGGTAGGAGGACAGAGGAGGGTTTCCAAAGAACGCTGGGTGAAAACCTCCTCTTCAGCTCCTGAATCCTCCATGATGGCTCTGGCCCATTTTGACAAGGCATTTGCAGTCTGACAAGGGCCTGACTGCTTGGAGGAAATACTGAAACAGGCGTCAAATATTTCATATTAAAATTTATTCAGACTGTATAGTGTATGACCTCTCAGAACAGTGTCCTGATTCTTATCCATGTGCTTTTGATGGTGGTGAAAGAAAAGATTTGATTCTCTGTGTTCACTGCTCCTCAAAAGGGTTAATGATGTGGACAATATTCCAACCTGTTGAGCTGTATCTGATGAAGACCCCTGCAGCGTTGAACCTGTTACCCGAGACATTTCCTGACATGTGAGCACCACCTTCTCTGTGCTGTTTCAGAGGATGAGCTCTACACGTTCGGGCTGGGTCAGTTTGGACAGCTGGGCCACGGCACCTTTATCTTCCAGTCCCCCGTCCCCAGAGTGGTGGAGCACTTCCGGAAGGGGAGGCTCAGCCGCGCGGCGTGCGGAGAGAACCACACCGCCGTGGTCACAGGTCAGCGGTCGCAGCGAACGCTACGCAGAAACATGTGCGCGCGTCTCCAGTTTCCAGCTCACAGCCCGCATTGATTACGTCTTTCTTTAGTTTCGGGCTGCAGTGTAGTATAAGAGTCAGGGAACCGGGTGAATTTTAGATGCTGTTATTTCACATCTGTTTGGTGCCTCACCTCGGCTCTTCTCTTGAAGCTCTCGCATAGCAAGCATAGCGGCTGAATGTTTGCTGTGCGAGGTTCCGCCAGGCTAAATGTGGCCCCCTGCTTGTTTTCTCCCCCCAGACACTGGGCTTCTGTACACGTTTGGAGATGGCCGCCATGGGAAACTGGGCCAGGGGGAGGAGAATTTCACCAACCTGTTCAAGCCCACGCTGAGCCCGCGCTTCCTCAAGTACCGCGTGCAGTCTGTGAGTCCCCAGTCCCGCGGGGACCCCCTCAGGTTACCATGGAGATCGGTGTGTGTGTGTGTGTGTGTGAATGTGTGTGTTAGGGCTGTCAATCGGTTAACCGAGTAACCACAATAACATGCCCCTATGACAGTAAAAACCGATTAACCTTTGGTTAAAAATATGTCATTCATGTATTTATTTTGCACATAACATAGCAAGACACTAGTATAGTTACTATTCCCACGCGACACAAAAGAACTTTTAAACGTGTTGGGTGTCAGCATGTGTGTACCTGCATACGTGTGTGTGTGTGTGTGTGTGTGTGTGTATGTTTGCACGTGTGAACAGTATGTGTGTGTTTGTGCGTGCATGTGTGTTTGCACGTGGATGTATGTATGTGTGTTTGCGTGTGCATGTGTGTGCATGCGTGTGTGCGTGCGTGTATGTGTACAGTATGTGTATGTTTGTGCGTATGTACAGTATGTGTGTGTTTTCGTGTGTGTGCGTGTACGTATGTGTGATTATATAAATGTGTTCCAGGTGGCCTGCGGAGGCTGCCACATGCTGGTACTGGCTGTGCCCAGGTCTGAAGAGGAGGAGCTGTCACTGGAAGACGATGACGTCACAGAAAACTACCTGGAGATGTCCTACATGGAGCTCCTGGGCAGCACCTCTGCCCCCGCCCCCCTCCAAAGGAGCCTGTCTGCCCGGCTGAGGCGCAGAGAGAGGGTGAGAGCAGCTGTCTCCGTCTCCCCCGCCATTTTAATGCTGTTGACCTTCCCATCTACTGAGATCAGGGCCTATATTTACAAGGCATCTCAGAGTAACAATGCTGATCTTCGATCATTTCTCCCTTTTAGCCCATTAAGAATAAGGCTAAGATATAAACAAGAGAAACCTGATCCTAGATCAGCACTTTGAGACACTTTATGAAGATGGGGACAGGTTTTAATAGACCTGGGCCAAGCATTTTATTTTAGCTTTAGCCAATTTATGATTCTTGATGAGTCAGTGAGCTTTTGAGTTTATTAACTGAGCATTTAACATGCTTATTTTGTTACTGATATTCCTATAAATTGAGACAAATTAAAGATAATGCTTTTTCCATTTGGCAGGTTTTGTACTGTAGGTTAAGTGTTAACTCATTTTTGTTCCACTAGGGGTCAGTGTTCTAACACAAATTCAAGGCTGTGGCTTCAAATCCCAGGTCTGGCACTGCCGCATGTCTTATTCACACAGGAGGCCATTCATCTGACAAACATAAAGAAGCTAATTCAAGCTCACAAGCTTACTCATTAAGCTGTGACAGGTCTGACTGTTCCCTGTGAGTAACTCAGGTGAGCGACTGCTGGTTTTCAGGAGCGGTCTCCGGACCAGTTTGGGCCCATGTTCCGCACCTTGCCTGCTTTGACATGTGGGTTCCTCAGTGCCTCCTTGCCAGTTCCCAGCCAGACCCTTCCTGCCAGACGGCCACCCAGGAACACACACAAACCGGCCCCTCCGAGGACAGGTATGGGCAGCTAAAGGGTACTCCTGAAAAAGAGAACACTTATAGCTGTATGTATAGATTCTAAAAAATTTTATCAGCCGTCTACTCTAGTACTACCTGTGTACTGAGTGTGAGCAGCCAAATGATTCTCTTTTTCAGGAACAATTCCTCAAACTTATGCAATTATCTCAAATTGCAATTTCATTTATATGTTTAGCAGTTTTCCTTAACCAGAATGACACCTACAGCTTACATTGCTTTTATATACTATCAGCTAATGAACTTATACAGCTGGATATTTTCACTGAAGCAATTCAGGTTAAGAATCTTGTTCAAGGGTACAATAGCAATCATATTAAAGATAGCAATTGTCCTGCAATTTGATCCCATAACCTCTGAGTTACAAGCCTTGTTCCTTAACGAATACACTACACAGTAGTTATGGTACCTTATGTACGATATCTACACATGTACTGTTAAAATAGTTGAGCCCATCTACTTACTGCGTACTGAGGGGTAAGAAACCAAACATTTCCCTTGTTGTTTTGTTTTGTTTTTTTTTTGTTTTTTTTAGTGCTTTTAAAAACAGTCCTTTTAAAATTCTGCAATGAGTGTTCTGATGAGGGGGAGTAGAATTTTGCATTTGTACGGTTGATTTACTCCACTGAGAAAGATCATAAGAGTTTAATTCTTTTAATCCCCAGTGGAGCTCAGGAAAGGTAAAGCTGGAGAGGAAGTGGCCAGATGTTACTGTAATCAGTGAATCACGGTCAGTCTGGTAACTCAGTCTCCTCTGACTGACCGCAGGAAGAAGGGAACATGAAAGATCCACCGATGAGAAATCCCACGAGGATGACAAGAGCATGAATTATTTGGGAGATACCTCTGACTTGCTAAACCTGGTGGGTAAACGATCTTATTCATTTTTCCTGTGGTTTCTTATTCACACACTCACACACATGCACACACACACGCACTTACACACGCATATGCACACACACACACACACACGCACACACGCACTTACACACGCATATGCACACATGCACTTACACACGCATATGCACACACACACACTTTTTTAAAGGCCAAACAGTGTATCAAAGGGACAATGTACAGATTTAAGTCTTAAGATTTAGTCTAATAATTTAAGACTCAGGTTAAGTTTATCAGATTCCTGATATAATATCATCAAATAATATCATCCCTTTTTACCTCATTAACAGTAAAATAAAGCTGTTGGAACTGCATAACAAATATTCACATGTGAATTCAAAATTCACACGTGTCAGAAAAAAGCTTAAGATGGAGGTGCTGGTTATTCATTACCGTTTGTTATGTAGTTGAAGAGTGAGAATATTGTCCTGTGAGACTTGAGGTGACAAGAATAGACTCACCTGGGTAATGCTCACATTTATAATCTTTGGTCGCCTTCAGATTCAAAATTTAACACAGAGGCGTGACTTCTCTCATCACTCTGTTCTGACCACATCTGACCAAACTGCCGTTGGATTGGAATGCAGTCCTTGGGACATGAAACTTGCCTCTTTGTGCAGCCACATGAGAGAGGAATTACCATTATATTAGAACATGCACGGAGTGTGAATACAGCATGTATACTACCCTTTAAAAGAACCATTATTATCATAGGCATGCATTTGGTTGGGCCAAACGATAGAATTATGGCGTATTTCATTTCTTTTCCAGTTGCATCCCATGCATTTCGTCAAGGCCTTGTCAAAATCTAAACAGAAATGTCTGACTTCGGATTTCTTTAAACTTTTTTTGCAAAATTTATGTCTGGTAGCTGTGAGAATGATACAGAATTAAAAAAAAAAACTTATTTTACTACATACACAAGGAGATGCTGATAAGAGTACATTTACAGTATTTTGCTTACAATTTTTTTTTCATTTTCATTTCACCTTTATTTCACCAGGCAAGTCATTAAGAACAAATTCTTATTTACAATGGCGGCCTTTAAATAATTTTTTTTTTTTAAATGTGTATTTGTTCAGAGAATTTGATAACAGAACAACATAAAAAGCAAGTCTCGAGCCCATATTTGCACAGTGTAAAGCAGACACAAGACAAGGCATATTTCCACTTGCTGCTGCACTCAGTAAGCTGCAATTATCATGTTTTTCCTTCATATATTTATTGTCTAGACGCATGTCATTAAAACATACTCTGGGTTGTTCTTAGAGAAAACTAGTGAAAAGGTCTGTTGACTGCTTTTTCCAAAGTATTTAAGTGGCATCTTGATACCAAACGTATCGTAGGTGAAAAGGTATACCTGAACAACCCTGTATACAATAACAATATTAGTGCAACATTAGTTGCTATAGGAGGTGAAGGCAACACTGATCCTAGAGTGCCAGTATTGTTTCTGGTTTTTGAAGACTTGATTGCAAGAGTCTGATGTATTATGAAGAGCCTGAGCCACTTGTATATCCACAGCCTGAACTGCTTTGTCCCTCCAACACATGGTCACCTGCATTAATTTAGCCTAATAATTAAGAGAGTTACGCACTTAAAAGCTTAGATGGAGAACCAATCAGGAACAACTCTGTCTGGCACTGAAACTGAGAGAGGCTGAGAGGTCGAAGAGGAAAGGTGAAACCATACGCTGACATTCCATTTGAGGAGCTGACAATTATTCACATTTTCAATAGAGCTGGGTTGTCTAATGGTAGCTTGCAAAAGGGACATGAAGACCTTTTTACCCCACAGGTTGCAATTTGCACAAACACAAACAATTTTCAGTCCTGTCAGTTTGTTGTTGCTTTGAGGTCTCTCTTTCTCGGTCTCACACAGTAATTTGCCTCTCTCCATATGTAGTGCTGTTGATATAGGAAGCCGTGACACTTCTTTAATTGAGTGCAGCTGTCTCAGCATGCGTCTCACTGGAAATAATTCCTACCAAAAATTGGACTAGACATATAAATTATAGTATGGTAATATGCACAAATCCAATTCCTGCGGTCATAAAATCACTGTACAGTTTATTTTACATTGAATGTTTTTTTTCTCTTTTTTTGCTTGTAATGTCAGCAGGTCGTCAGATGCTTCTGTAAATAGCTGAAACATCCTTAATTGTTTAAATGAAGGTTATTTTAGATTTTAGATGTCTGGGCTATTCAAAAATGTCTTGGAAAAACCCCAGAAAGTTAAGTATCCCTATGAATTCAGTATGCTACAGATGCATCAGTACAAATAATACTGCAACTACTCATCCACTAAAAAGACATTTAACATACTACCAATTAAATTTGATATTTTCTAATTAAATATAAATAATTAAATACAGCGAACTAATGCTACAGTCTAATGTCAAAACTGCTTATATTAGTTGCCTTTTATTAAGTTGTTGCTTGTTCTAGCACTGCAAATAAATGGGTATATTTGGCTAGCAAATGCTGTAGTTTCCTATCATCCAGATGAGTTAAACATTAATCCTTTGACAGGAAACCACAACCACAAACATAACTGTATCTCATTTATCTTGGCCATTTACACAACAATAGTCTTTATGTGTCACACAGAGCAGTTTTAAAAACAGGGCTTTTGACTTAATGCTTCAAGCATTTACTCTGTTTATATTCCATGTTATGCCTACACTTGGTATGGGTTTGTTTTGTCCAACTAAAATGTGTCACTGAAGTTCTGAATGATGTTACATTTCTTCAGACGACATATTAACTATTAGATATACGTGAAAAAGTATTATACAATTTAAACAGTAAAATATTTTGTAGTCAGGGGTGTCCAACATCCAATCATGGCACTGGTAAGCAGTGACCAGACATATTTAGTATCCTTTATACATTGTCATTTATTTATATCATTTAATTTGACCTTTATTTCAGGACACAGATCCACTGAGAACTCAATACTCCTATACTATACTCATATGACACATTTGGGAATCCAATGTTGTATGGAAAGCAAGGGGTTTTGTAGCCAGTCAGATGGTGGGGTGTGGAAGGGGTGTGGGGGGAGGGTGGGTTGATGAAGTACCCAGAAGCAGAGAGTCAGCTTTTTCTGGTGTTACTATCCATGTTTCCGTGTTCTTTTGAAAATTCCAGTAGGATCTAATGACCATATTCAGTCAGGACCTAGGTTTAATGTCACATTTGATGAACGGTTTGTAAGAGTTAGGAGTTCCTGCTCAAAGCCCACGCTGTCTGTGCCTAGAGGCCAAAACCTCCTTCCAGCGCTGTGTAGGACTCCAGGAAAATGTGTGGAGTGATGTGAGACATCTTGTGCTTCCCAGGGGGTGTGCCTTTTCCTGCTTGGACCTCGTACACTGCAAGCCGCAGATTTCAGCAGTGCAGTTTATGTGATTTTTATTATGTTTTACTGAAATTTTCCACTCTGTCTTTCCTTCACTGTGTTTACCTTTCATCTGCCTTTTTTCTGGGGGGAGGGGGGGGCAGTATTTTCCATCCCATTCCATCACAGTGTCTGTATCAGATTGCCTCCAGCTTCCTAACTGTGCAGAATACATGAAATGATGTTGATATATTTTCTTGCAAGACATGACGTGAGTAAAGGCGTCTGCTGACTCCGCCCTGCGCTGCATCCCCTTGTACCTCTTCCGCGTCCCAATCCACCTCGCTCCTGAGCTTGTAGCCGATCGGCAGCAGAGACCAGGCTACAGTCCAGACACACTCTGTATTGATCTTTCCAGAACAGCTAAGTGAAAGACCAGAATGTTGAGTCACTGTGGTCTTGTTACGGCTACTTCATAGAGAATGCGAGTCACACAGCCTGCCTTAAACCGAGTGCATAGAAAGACAAGAGCAGCTCCCAAGGGCATTATAGGATTCGCTTGAGAGAGTTTAGATAATCTTTGTAAGTTTATGCTGTTTATACTCTTTTAAATTTTGTCTATCCATACATGGTTTTCATTATATTGAAACTGTGGATATTGCATTTTTTCTACTCTATTGGCAAGATGAGACAAGAGGAGAACACTTATACACACTCTGTGCCTCAAACTTCATAATAGATTAGGATTGGGAATATGACATGGTGGATGGGTATTGGTCAATGCTGTTTTCTCTCTATCCTTTGTAGTGGTGATCTCAGTGACCTTAAGGTGATGTTTCCTGTGCTTGTGTTGCAGACCCATGTGATGAGGACGAACCAATCTGAGAAGACTCTGAACTTCTCCCCTGTTCATAAGGAGAAGGTGGGTCACTGGCTCAGGGTGTTTCTGCTATAGAAAATGGTGCTGATAGGTTTAGTTTAGTTTTTGCTTCAAAAACCATTTGCATTTTATGATAATGTTTTATTCCACACCTAGTTAGTTTATGAGAATAACCTTGTCAAGAACACATTTTGTTTATTCACAAGAGTGATTGATGATGATGATTGGAGATGATGTACAAAGACGGACAAGCATGCAGCCAAACTTACAGTAACACTTGGCAATAGCGCATTTGCTGCTTTTGGATTACTTGGGTAATCATGCCCTGGGGAGAGAGCGTGTCTTCAGGGACCATGCAGATGAGTTTGTGTTGTGCAGTGGATGGCTGATTTTTTCACAAAAGCCTGAAGTCGGCACGCCTTTCATGGGATTACAAGGGTGTTTCCTTGTGCTAATCGACATGTACATGCAAACACATCCAATTTGTGAAAAACTGGCATTCATTATCTGTTATTTTAGAAAAAAAGTGTTGGCAAATGATATAAATCAGTTGTATTCTCTCTGAATTTCTACTTGTAGGAATTGTAAATTGTATGGAGTTATCAGAATATAGTTTCTATAAGGTTTTCTGAGAAAAAACTCACTTATGGTGATGGCTGCATTAGGGATTAGTGTCAGAATGAGAGGAACAAATTTGTACCAAGATTGCATCCTTGGGATTTCAGACTATGAGTCATTTGTTCAGCTCATTAATTTAAAAAAAACCAAGAGGAGAAAGGACTCAGTCAGTTCCTTGAAAACAAATGCATTCCTCTATGACATAGTCCATCAACAACAGTTTGAATGATTGCAAGGGCTCAAGTTTGTCATGTCAAAGGGAACCTTGCATTTCATTCCACAGGTATGGTGTAAAGAAACTAAAGTCCTGTTGAAATGAAGCACGGGGAACTGTGATAGGCAGCATTTAATAGTTTTAAATTTGACGTGGATACTTGCAGATGCTTGTTCTGAGTTTCTTTGTAAGTTTATCTGAGTTTTTCATCCAAATTTGATTTGAAGGCCATCTAGTATAAGTATTTCAGAATCAGTAGAGCATTTTATGCAGCATCCAGAGAAGGTCATAAATGGTTTTATTTGAATTTAGAGCAAGTTTTGGGTAAAACGTGCATCTTTATATTAAAATTAATGATTATATTAAAAGCTTGCTGAAGGTTTGGGATAGCATGTGTCATAGAGGAGGCAGTAGCGTACATCACTAACATCTGCATAAAAATGTATTTTACAAAAATGCTGCTTACATTAAAACCAATATCATGTACATACAATGTAAACAGGATTGGACCTAGAATAGACCCCTGTGGAACACCTTTTTTTCCTTATTTCAATAGATTTTGATTGGATACCAGCTGCAATAAATTGGGACCTACAGTATCTGTAAAATAGTTATGGAACAAATTACATACATTCTGGTCTAATCAAACAGCATACAACTTTTTTATTAACAGAAGTGATCCACAGTGTCAAATGGTTTAGAAAGATCTATTATATGTTGACACTTTTTTATCGAGTGACCCTACAATGTCATAAACAACATGGTGCAGTTGAGATGGTTCTGTGTCCTAGTCTAAAGCCAGACTGACATGTGTTGAGAATACAGTTACTTGACAAAAAGGAGTGTAGTTCAGAATTAATTAGGGATTCTAAAATTTTACTTGTTTAATGATTTCCCCTCTGCATGTTCACTCACATCTCTGCTGGTTTCCCCCTCTGTATCATCATGTCTAATCCTCTCTCTTTGTCCTTGGCTTTTTCATGGTATGATGGAAAGGAAGAAAGCTGAGGTTGTGAGGAGGGGTGGTAAGAATGTGGAGAGGCAGATGAAGTTCCATGCAGAAGAACAGGCCTCTCCAGGGGAAAAGGTGGCCCTCAGGCCACAACAGGCCCTGCCCACTAAATTGCTGCAGACTCCATGGTCTCCACTCAAACAAAGCCCCAGGCATGGAACTCTCCGGAGGATTGACAGTGGCAAGGAGAACATCCTTGCAGCAGGCAAGGGGGTGAAGTCTGCAGGCTCCAAAAGTGGTGGCGGGAAACCGAAAGCAGATGCCCAGGCTCCAGTTCTGGGTGGGGTCCCTGAGCCTGGGCCTAAACCAGTGAAATGTGAGCCTGTCGGAACAAAAAGGCATCTCTTACAGGTGGATAGGAAAAGCAAAGAGGTTGATAGGAAAAAAAAGGAGGTGAGGACACAGTCTGTTGACGTCAAAGGTCAACAAATAGCAGAACAGTCTCCTAGTGACATAAAGGGCACATCTGTAAAACCCAAAATTACAGGAACAGGAAACCAGTGCGAAACCATGGAGGTCAAAAGTATATCCTTATTAGTCAAAAGAAAACAAGTAGAGGAGAAATCCACACCTGTAAGAGTTCAGACCAAGCCCATATTAGTGCAGAGTGAACCTGCTGAGGTAAAAGATGCACCAGAAAGACAAATAGCAACACATCTGCCCAGGGTTAAAAAAAAGGAAGTACTTTCTGGGCGCTGCAAGAAGTTGCCTGAAGATTCTCCTGTGCAAAAGTCCAAATCAGCCACGAGCCTTAAACAGAAAGTAGAGCACCCAGATGGCGTTTCTGAGGAGGGAATGAAAATGGACAGTGATGAGAAGGTGAAAAGACCTGCCTCCAAAGGGAAAGCAGGAAGCAGGAGATCCGCCATCACAGAAGTTGCTGCGTTCCTGCCAGACGTGGCTACAGCAGATGCTGTGCAGGGTGCGATAAGGGAGGTGGCATCGAGTTTGGGTGGTGCGGCAGCACCCTCCACCCCCCAGGGGCAACACCTCTCCTGGAGCCAGTCTTCGGGGTCCTGTGGCCCGAAGCCTGGGGAGCGGTCTGCAGTCACCATAAATGTTCTCCCAGAGGCAGGACGTCCCACACAGGCATTGGATGAGGGTGACATGGGTGGTAATCTGGGAGGTGAAATGGAAAGGTCAGGAGGCTGGTCTGAATCCAGTGAGGATGAAAAGCTGTCAGATGAAGGAGAAAAAGAGGAGAGCAGGAAGGAAGGGGGGGAGGGGGAGGAGAGTAGCAGTGGGGAAGCTGAGAATGAAAGCACCAGCAGAGATCAGAGCTCTGGGGGTCTGGATAACCGCAGTGAAGAGGCACAGAGCGAAAGAGGGGTTGAGGAAGAGGAAGAGGAGGGGGGAACGGAGAGCCGGAACTCTGAGGAGACACAGGATGAGGAGGAAAGTCAGGAGGAGGGGAGTGCAAGGTCCCTGAAGGATGGTGAGCAGACAACAGAAAAGAGTGAGGGAGGAGAGAAAAGACTGGATGAAGGGAGTGAGGCTGAGGTAGAGGGAGTGGAGGAGGAGAGTGCAGAGGAGGAAGGAGAAGAGGACAGTGGGGGAGAGAGTACCGATGAGGAACATGATGAAGGGGAAGATGGCAAAGTGAGTGAGGAAGATGAGAAGAGCAGAGAGGAATCAGAGAGCGAGATGGAGAGCAGGAAAGAGGGATCAGACGAAGAAGAAGAGGGTGAACAGGAAGTAAGTGAGGAGGGTGAAGAGTCTTCAGTGGAAGAAAAAGAAGAAGAGGGGGAAGAGGAAAGTGGAGCAGAAGAAGAGGGAGAAGAGGAGTCAGGTGAAAGTGGAGTAGAAAATGAAGAAGCAGAGGAGGATGATGATGAAGAAACTGAGGATGAAGAGGAGGAGGAAAAAGAAGAGGAAGGAGGGGATGGAGATGAGGGGGAGGAAGAGGGGGAAGAGGAAAATGAAGATGAGGAAGAAGAAGGGGAGGAAAAAGAAGAGGAGGAAGAAGAAGAAAAAGAGGATGAAGAGGAGGAAGATGGAAAAGAAGAAGCAGAAGAAGAGGGGGAAGAAGAGGAGGAGGAAGCTGAGGAAGAAAAAGAGGAAGAGGAAGAAGAGGGGGAAGAGGAGGAGGAAGAAGAAGAGGAGGAGGAGGAAGAAGAGAGCACATCAGCAACAGGGAAAGCCAAAGGCAAAGAGACCCAGAAAGGTAAATCCGCAGCAACAACTAAAAAAAAAGATGGCAATGTTACCAAGCCACCCACTAAGGCCCAACAGGGCACATCAAAGAAGAGGCAGGCGCTTGATTCTTCACAGGACACCCAACAGTTTTGGAATGATGTCCTGCCTCAGTACCTCAATCTGAAATGACCAGCCTCACCAGCACCCTGATCACACACCAAACGTTTCATTACATGACAAGACATTTTTGTTTCTTTGACCAGCATAATAGAATAGAATACAATAGAATAGACTAGAATAGAAGAGACTGCTCTTCATTATGTTTTTTTTTCTGTTGGTGCTGTTGCCAATTTGAATGGCATTTTCTTCAAAACTAGAAATGATTCAGATGGCATCAGTGCAAAACTGCCATTTTAGCTCTTGACATTATTTTCCCCCCATTTTTAGCTCACTTGGGTTCTAAAATTTCTGCCATAAAGGGGAATTTTTAATCAAATTGTGCATGCTCGATTGGCTCAGACCACACATATGCGTGCTGCAGCAGAGATTATGTGAATTAAGGAGATGTTTCTGCCTGGAAAAGCTTCTCTGATTCACGGTGCTTTACATTACAACAGGCAGAGTGCCTCAGTGTCGACCAACTCTGAAATCTACAGGAGTGACAGACTTTCAGAACCTTTCTAATCCTTCCAGAACCTGATGATTGCCAGGAAACAGTCCAACTGCACTGTCCTTTGGAAAAGGATTCTTTCACATCAGGGGCCTTTTGGTGGTCACAGATATCAAAGAGAAAAGTTGTGAAAGTCATGAAAGAGAATAAAGCTTGCATAAAACATCTAAACAAGTGTGCTGGCAAGCTAACCTGTTATTCAAATTTAAGAACAGACCACACCATGGTAGGATCGAGTTCCAAGTATGAGTTCCACTGGCCTCATTTGAGGCCTAGTGTGTAGATATATTCCTTTTTAAAACCATTCAGTCAGTCATGACAAACACATGTTCAATAGTGTATTGTTCAGTACTTTTGTTGTCGGTGCTGTGACTAGTAAATGGGAAGCCGTTCCGAAGTCAGTATTTGGTTTCTCGAAGTTGGTATTTAGCTTCCCAAAGTCGGTATTTGGTTTCCCGAAGTCAGTATTTAGTTTCTCAAAGTTGGTATTTAGCTTCCCAAAGTCGGTATTTGGTTTCCCGAAGTCAGTATTTGGTTTTCGGAAGTCGGTATTTAGTTTCTCGAAGTTGGTATTTAGCTTCCCAGAGTCGGTATTTGGTTTCCCGAAGTCAGTATTTGGTTTCCCGAAGTCGTTATTTGGTTTCCCGAAGTCGTTATTTGGTTTCCCGAAGTCAGTATTTGATTTTCCAAAGTCGATATTTAGTTTCTCGAAGTTGGTATTTAGTTTCTCGAAGTTGATATTTAGCTTCCCAAAGTCGGTATTTGGTTTCTCGAAGTCAGTATTTGGTTTCCCGAAGTCGGTATTTGGGTTCCCAAAGTCGGTATTTGGTTTTCTGAAGTCGTTATTTGCTTTCACGAAGTCGGTATTTGGTTTCCCGAAGTCGGTATTTGGGTTCCCGAAGTCGGTATTTGGGTTCCCGAAGTCGGTATTTGGTTTTCGTGTTCTGAGCTGAGGCTGGTGGGTGGAGCCACCTCCTTGTTAGTTGTTTAATGGGCAGAACGTGTTTGATTTGGGCCATCTGTGGCTAATCGGCCACAGGGTACATAAGCTTGCCTTTTAAGTTCATTTTGGGGGGAAAGAGAGAATGGTGAGGTGTGTGAGAGGTTGACGCAGTGGGCTTTTGTTTCCCCAAAGCCCTTTTTTTATTTTTTATTTATTTATTTATTTATTTTTTTTGTTGCACCCGAAGACTTTATAATTGTAAATGTTTTTTTATATTTATTTTGTGGCACATGTCCTTGTTTTCAATGTTTTTTCAGTGTTATCAAAGGATGTACAAAATAGTATTTGTTGGAATACATTTGTCATGAAAAAAAAATATTTGAGATTTTCATAAACTTAAACAAACTTTTGGAACTGCCAAACTTTTTTACACACATTTTTAGCACGGAAAGTGATGGATGCTTGTCTTAGACATTGCTAATATTGTGAGTCGGTCATTAGTTGTATTGACTCTGCTGGCTTTGCAGTGTCTGGACTGAATGATTTGGTATATGGTGGTGGTAAATCTTTTTTCCCCACTGCAGTAGGGTGAGCCTTAGGCAATTTTGAATTTCCCCTTGTCAAATCCTCTGGCCCCCATTTATCCAATGCATTTCTGATATTTTCCTTGAAGTCTAAATGAATAATAAAACTACAAATTTTCATTCTGATTTGGGCATTCATATGTGGTTCTAAATCTGATGCATATCCAATACCTAAACATATGACTTGTTCAGGTGGTCAGATTAATTTTATCAAACTGTTTGACTCTTATCTGCCATGAAATGGTGTAAGAACACAATTTTGATCTGCAACTTTTTAAATTGTGTGAACAGTTTCCTGAAGAGACTGAATTTGAAACACACAAATCTGATTTTAGCATTAAGGCCTATTATCTAAAGTCACTGGGATTCTTTGGACTACTGTTGCACTTCCCTATATAATGTACCAGGTGACCTACAGGTTACAAGTTATCAGCAGTGAGTGATGGCTCTTTTGAATGCATCCACCCAAATTTATGTAACTCATGGCAAGAGGAGGGCCAACAAACATTGAGTGTGGCAGAGCTTGGCCTGGGAGAAGCAATTGGTGCAATCCAGGACTACACCTACTAGTTAAGTTGAAAAGGCACCTGGGTTCGACAGGACAGCTAGCTGAAAAGCTTTTGTGCTCTTTGATTTATTTTGTCTTCATATTTTAGTTTATTTTTAACAGTGAAGATTCTTTTCAGACTCCTGGTCCTTTTTTCCTCCCAACAGAGCACATTTGCTTTCAGTTGGTGCCATTAGAAGCACCCTTTCAGTCGGCACCACCGATTCAACTTAATCTGACCGTTACCCATAGCAACAAGTGCTGCTGGTTATGGGCTAGCTTTATTGCACGAAGAAAGAATGTTACTGTAAACATGTTTCAGAGAAGAAGCCCTTCTGAATTAGTTTCCCTGATAAACAGGGCATTAAGTGGAGCGTTCTCTAGCTGGCCTGCCTTCACAGGGGACAGTTGCTCTACTGTGCACTTACCGTGTGAGCGTAAGGGTGAGAGCCCTTTGCAGCCAGCAGGCAGACAAGCGTTCCTTTGAGGAGGGAGCGTGAGGCTTGTGAGTGCTCTGCCGGCTGCAGTACGTGAGCAGGAATGAACACCGCCGGTAATGTAAACACTGGCAGCACTCGAAGCTGCCCACTGCTCTGGCAGTGTGGTGCGCAGAGATGTGACACCTCTTTCACCGAGCCCTCATAAATAAGCTTCTGAGAAGCATGAGGAATCCAGTGGATTCTTGTCCAGGGTGTTGCCGTGTGATATCTTTACCTTACAAAAGCCATTTATATTTTACTTTAAGTTCCTCTGTGTCTTTAAGAACCATTAAGTGGTCATCCATGAATCCCTGTTTCACTGGGGTATAAATATGATGTACCAAACTCCCTTAGTCATCCTTCAACTTAGGGAAGATCCGGTTACACACAGATGAAATTAGACAAATGGTTTTTTGCCTTCATAAATCCGGCAATGGCTATAAAAAGTAGCTAAATACCTGAAAATACCCATATCGACTATTAGGGCTATACTTAAGTAGTTAAAACAACTGGAGCTTTGATAAACCTGCCCAGAAGAGTTGCGTAGCGACTGCGATGAAGATGGTTCAAAAGCCAAAAAAGTTCTCTTAAGGATTATACTAGGAGAATTGCAGAAGTTGCTTGCATCTTGGGATCACCAAGTTTCTAAGACTACACTTAAGAGCACATCCACACCAACAAATATATTTTAACTAATTTCTTCAGGCAAAGAATTAAAAATATTAAGCAATGCATCCTTGAAAGGAAGATTATTTTTGGTGGTAATCACATGACCCTGAAAGGCATAAATGGGGAAACGGCAGAGACTGTGCTTCCCTCCTCTACCTACATACTAGAATCAGGCAAACAAATGGAGGTTGGAATGGTGAAACGCCTAATGGCATCACTCCAGAGAAGCTGCCAAATGACAGTTCAGAGTTAGCAGTAGTGACATGCAGGTGCTGCCAGGGGGCAGCAGAGAGCAGAGGCCTGCAATGCCAGGGCTCCACTGGACTAATGCAATCCGTTCACTCTTTTTGTAAGAAAACAAAACGTAATATCCAATAACATGTATGTCTTCAAGAAAATAAATTTCCAAGCGTGAATAACTGAAAAACCTGTGAAATATTTCACATAGATTTCATATTTTAATGTTTCATTTTTTTAAACAATAAAGCAGAATGTGTAAAGAAACCAAAACATGTCTTTATTGCACTGGTTGTGTGTGTGTGTGTGTGTGTGTGTGTGTTTGCACTATAAATATGTCCAATATGTAGGAAATGCTTTTTACATTTGTGCTCTGTGTGCCTGAACAAGTGATGAGGCACACATTTTTAAGAGAAATGCACATCTCAATGCATGAAAAACAGCCTAAAGGAATGTATCATTGTACTCTACTTGGACAGTGTTGGACAGTGAGCAGTTATTTGTTTTTTGAGAAACATCTGGAATAATCATACTTCCACTATGAATAGTCGAAAACTGCAAACCCATCATACAAACTATTGGAAATACTTTCATCTGTTAGCACTAAGTTTCCTGCAAGTTACTGACAATGTAGACAGTAACAAGTTATTGACATATTGACATTGACATTTATTGAAATTATTTTTTGTTGATATTCACTACAGAATTGTTTTGTTTTGTATGTTTTGTCAGTTTCTTGTTTTGTTGGAAATTGTCAGAGTTCTGCAGTGTTTTCCATTTTTATCTGAATCTAAAGAATTAAAAGAGTATTTCAAATATTTATTTGACCCAGACTGGGTGTTTGCTTGTCAAAACAAGAACTTAACAGAAAGAACTTGTTTTGCTATTGTGCTCCAAACATTTTCTGAAATATTTCAATCATGTCGGTCAACATTTCAGTTGCAATTCAGCCTTCATCAGTATAAGTTGAAAACATTTCAACCCTTTCAACAGTCTGACATTTCAGTATTAACCCCTTTCATTCCCTGTTTTTCTTTTGTTTTTAATTTGGAATGCCCAGTCATATTTATAAGTTTCCCGTATGGCAGGCAGCTCTTGACTCAACCTATGTATGAATCCCCTAGCTGCTGGAAGTCAGTCCCTGCCATGTCACATTTTTTAAATAAAAATACTTTTAAAAGAAAAACGTTGACATTGTGGTTAATGAATCAGAAATGGTTCTGAACATAACATTAACTCCTCTGTCTGACTGCCTGTCAAAAAATTGGAAAGTAATACTGTAATTTCCAGTCCATTTTAGAAATTACAGTATTATTTTGTGGCTCAAGACTGCCATTGCATATGGGGGTGTCTCTTCCATATTGTGTCATAGCAAAAACAGTTCAGTTGTACAGGTAATTGTAATTCAGACTCCATTGAACAAGCTATTTCTGAGCTGGTATGTTTGGGCTGAACCTGGCCTTGTGAAGCCAGTCTTAACATGTGGTTTTTGGGAGGGGCCAGGGGCGGAGCCTGGATTGAAGCCCAGCAGTCAGGCACCACGCGCTCCCTCCTCCCACCCCACTACTCTCCCACTTCCTGTGAAGACATGAACCCCGTTTAGCTCCATCAAGTGCAGGCTTGCTCAAGCAAAGTGACCTTAGGACGCAGTCAGTTGTTCTGTGTGTGGAGTGAGAAAATCAGTGATTATATTTGCTGTGCCCGACTGAAGGCCAGAGAACTGAACTCTGCTGAGGTTTCTCTCCAGTATTTTGGTCAAATGTATTATTTGTGAGTGAGCTTGTGCTTCATTTTGAATCTCTTAAAGGGGAAGGACACCTGTTGGACTGTGGTTTAAATGGATGTGAAATGTAATGTTTATGTCATGTAATGATTAAACCCATTCCTGCTCCTGGTGCCCTGTGGCAGTTGTTCTAAGTGAAGTATTGTATCTGATGGACTTGAATCTGTACTTTACCAGTAACAACTGTGTCATGGAGTTCATTTGTAAAATACTTTGCATTTATTTATTTATTTATTTATTTATTGCAGACTGGCCACATTTGGCCATATCTCTTCGAAAGAGAGAGAGTTTCATTTGACTGCAGGTTTGATTACCAGCTGGGTCACTGAATATTGTACTTAACTTGAATTACTTCAGTAAATGATCCATGAATAATGGACAGCTCTTACTGCACATTTTAACAAAGTAAGCTGGGTAAGTGACTGTGGATAAGCTGCTTGTGAAATAAAGCCAGTTATTGTGTATGCAAAGGCTGCACCTGCTGCTGGTTTCTCCTGGCACAGGGTTATTTGTCATGAACACATATAATTACAGTCACATGCTGTATAATTACTCTACATCATACAGGGATCTAAACTCATAGTGGTTTTTATTAATCCATATTCTGCTGGAGTCTTGCTTGAACAAAACATATGTAACATGAAATACTGTTCAAAATTGGCACATTTGGATACAAGAAAAGAGAGAAAACAACTACAAATCTAGTCACTGGTCCTTGGAACAGCTCTTTCTGTAATAAAATAGAAAAAAAATCCTTTAAAAAGGGTTTTGCTGAAGTGATCACAAGACAGGGGTTGCTCACAAGACAACCAAACCACTTGAAATAAAAAAAGAAGGCTGTGTACCATTTACATTCAGCTTTTCATTTAGACATTAAGCAGATGCTCTTATTCGGAGCAACTCAAAGTTACAAAAAGGCTAAAAGAACACTGCTTGGCTAAGAAAATTTATGAAGTCACACACATATCTGAGTGCGGTTGTAGAGCATGTGCGCTATAATTTCCCCTAATTCTGCACAGTCAGCCGTGTACACTTTGTATATGACATTAAGTAGGAAAAACTGTTTAATATTTTTTTTTAACAAACATGCGTAAAACTTCCACTCTGATTTATCTGCTAGAATAATGGTAGACTACTGTGTCAAAGTTCTGATATTTGTCTTGCTTAAACTAGCCAAATCGCATCTAATTCCCTTGAGATGTATCACAAGGGTGTGATGATGGCTTGTAAACAGTAATGTACTACATGGGTCAACAAAGTTTCCAGAAGAATGCCATGCTGATTATAGGATTGTGAACTGCAAAAATAAACGAGAAGTGGATGTTTGTTAGCCAAAAGGTGATGTACTACTTTCGTATACATTTTAAGTGTGTGTGACAGAGAGCGAGAGAGACTACTACTACTACTACACTTAAACGTCCAAATTGCGAGATTTAGCGCCAGGGTCCAAATTCGATTCGTAACAGGAGGCGAACATTCTCCTGTTTCGTGGTTGGATAGGCGGGGCCAAAGGAAAGTAGGATAGCGCTAGAGGTTTTTCCACTCCGTTTAGATGTGGAAGAGTTACATATTTGGATATGGACACCTGGCTTATAGCTATTCTGTTCATTGGTGCCCAGTTTTCCAACAGCGTTGGATATGAAGGTAAGGAATGTATAATACCTTTTCACGAGTTTAATTCATGGAGTGTTATTCCCTTGTAGCCTACTTCAGTAGTGCGAAGACATATTTTAAAGAGAAATCCAACGTTTATACATGTCTTATGTTATTGAAATAGCGCGTGGATATTTATTTTGCGAGCTGGTGCAACGTTCCATTTGCACAGGGTAATTTGCATTAATATTTCGGACTTATAAACAAATCGGCTTAATGTGAATCGCCACATTTCTTCGTACAACGCTCACTCTGTTTACGTGGAATATACTTCAGTCGAGATAACGCCGCTAGCCGTCTGTTTACGGGAGGGTTTTCATAGCGCACCCTATCCACTGGAAAACTGGCAAACTCCGGATGGATCAACACGTGGACACTTAGGGCATTTGGTAACGTTCCAATTTTCAATGCACCCCCGGCACATCTGGTAGGAAATTATAAGTAGGCTACATTCATTTCGATTTACAGTTTTACAGTTTACTGTTTGACTACTGTTTTAATTGCAGTGAATGGCATGAATTCAAACTAACTTAATGTGTGAAGGAAAATGAGTATTGTTTGAAGGTTTAGCCCTTCTGTGAATGAGGTTTGGAGAGTACGTAGACTTGGACGTGTATAACAGACTTTATACGAATAAAAGATGAATCAGTCATATGCTGTATCAGAGTAAAACCTACACCACCAGAATTGATTTAACACGGAGCATGTCGTGTAAAATAACTGTGGGGCTGTTATGATAATAATTAAACAATGTTCTGCCATAGTTGGGAAAATCATGCATCGTTGAAGAAATCTTATAATTTTTATATTATTTTATAGCATCTGCCTTCGTCTTTCACCTGCATCTGTATTATTTCTTTACTGTCATTGTCTTGATTGCTGTATGGTCTGGGTGCTGATTCCATCTGAAACACAGAAAATGGTTTTGTGGAAAAATGCAATAGCAAGCATCCTCTGCTTAATAAAATTGTTGACTCACTTGCAGTTTGCAGTGTGCCATGAAAGAATGAACTGGTTGAGAGAGAGCCAACCATCTTGGATATTGAAGTGGGCAATAATGCTGTTTCCTTTTAGTCAGGATTTTCTTGGGTAAGGAATGTCGCAAGAACAACAACAAACAAAAAACAACTGAAAATTAGCATATTCAGTGATCCAGTGGGAGGAGTGGCTGCTCTTGTGGTCCTGGTGTTGGATTCACCCCACTTCTGCTCAGCCTAGTTGGGTTCCTCCACACCCTGGACCATTCCCACCAAACTTTGGAAAGAGGGACAGTTATCAAAGTCAACTTCTGTCAGACTGTTGTGTGTGCAGCTCATTTGGCTAATGTGGCCAGAGAGATCTGTTTCGTAGAATATTTTCAAACCCATATAGTAATTTTACAGCCTGTGGGTTATCCATCATGTTGTCTAGCATGATCTCATGGAACCCTGTGAAGGTAACTGTGCAATAGGCATAAACAAATATTAGCATATTTAATGTTGTTTTAAAGTTCCCTGAGGCCAATTACTCAAAAGATGCTTCAAAATAAAGAAAGGAATCAGTCTGATGATCAGCCGTTAAAATAATGCAGACACTGTAAATATAATGTGTATTTTTGATCTTGTACACATGTACTGTACATTGTGCTGGGCAGACTGAGCAGATCTACAGCTTATTCTCATACGGCCTGGAAGCTTTGTGTATCGCTTTGGTTTGGAAAACATTAAAAATCTGTCTCGCATTAATGGCGTCAGTGTTTCTACCTTGCTGGCAAGAAAGGACCCGCCTGTGCCCACAGAACTAGTTGCTATCGGCAATATCTGCACAATCGCTGCATGCAGCCGACACTCAAATTCCACCATTGCCGTTGGGCAGGTGCTAAATCTTGGCCGAAGGTGGAGGAATGGCTTCAGACACAGGTTGTGACAGGAAGACCAGTTTGGGCTGAGGTAGATTTAGGGGCCGCTCAGTGAAAAGAAGGTTTGTCAACTTGTTGAGCCTCTGCTGATTGCAGTCAGGGGCCTTAACACTGCCCCAGGGGGCAGCCCTTGCTCTCTGAATGAGAACATAGGTAATTACCACTTCCTGACAGCTGGAACAACTCCCGCATCACCAGCCTGCTGACTGCACAATTCTGGTGATCTTCAACACTCTAGAGAAAAATAGCAATAGGAGCACTGCAAAGGGGAATGGATGGATAGATCGATGGATGGCTTACTTTCAGTTTGAATGGCAGTTTCTCACGGCCACAAGGCCATGAGGGTGATTTCAAGTGTAGACATCCTCATGCGAGTCGTAAGGTAGGGGCTACCACATAGCAGTGCACTTTAACATTGAGTGTTCAGAAATCAAGACCATAAGACTGGCATTTGCACCTATGGAGAAGTAGACCACAGTTCATTTCCCTCTTCCATTTATTACACTCTTCACATTATTGTAACACACCACCGCCACTCTGCTCATTACCTTACAGCACGTAGTAGACATTTAAATTTATTTTAAAATTGCTTCTTTGTATCCTTCG
This sequence comes from Anguilla anguilla, assembly GCF_013347855.1. Lineage (NCBI taxonomy): Eukaryota > Metazoa > Chordata > Actinopteri > Anguilliformes > Anguillidae > Anguilla > Anguilla anguilla. The sequence continues at coordinate 24,811,852 of NC_049215.1, read as the reverse complement.
TATATGTGAACAAACATATATAAAATCCTGATGGTACATACAATATTGTTCTCAACCCTATACGTAGTAGGCATAATCTTGTTGTACAGGTAAATATGCACGTACAGATTTGTTTTTGTAGGCATCATAGTTTTACACATTGCTTATTTCATGATTTCATTTTCATTTAATTTCTGTACTCAGAATATGAATGCTGGGGCTAATGTTGGCTCTTAGAGTGCTACCTCTCTTTGTTTTTGTCTCCTAGTTCTGAAACTGCATAGCAGTGGAGAAATTAGATTATTGGCTTCTGCGTGAATTTTCCAGTGGGGGTATGGTACAGTATTTCTGCATGGAAAAAAAACATCTTAGTCTTTCACAAGATCAGAAGCCTCAGGCTTGGTTAAAGATACCCAGTGTAAATTGTTATCATATGAATGTAACCCTCACGACAAGTTCACAAATCTTCTCCACCTGATTCCTTCATTTCAGTCATTCCGATCGTTTTCAGCTGCATGCCTGAATCTTGTAACGCCTGGTGAGTGTTTGATCGTAAACGCAGCAGGCCTTTTACTCTCAGAGTGTGGAAACCTCTTGGCGTGCCTTTTCCCAGTCCTTATTTTGGCCTGAAACAGACAGACTTTGACGCCATTTCCTCAGACTCAGCAGAAGGCCAAGGTGAACCCCTGGGTGAAGCCAAAGTGCGTTCTCATTTCCTGAGCCCCTGTGCTCTTTCCCAATATATTAATCCCCCGTCGTAGGCCTCCCTCTTATCTAAGTGGACTCTTCTTTTTTTTTTTTTTTTTACTTTAAAATAAGAATGATAGGACATTTTATCCGAATTTTCTTTCACCATGGCACGTTTTCAGCCAGTTTGGAATAGGAAAATTTTTGACTTGGATGAAATACAGCAGATATGGCTTGAATTATCAAGTAAGTTGCAAAACAATGGGAGTCATTGTTAATGTACCACAGGGGTAATGGCATGACACTGTATTAGGAGAAAAATAAAATGGTTTACAGCATACAGCGTTGCTCCAAGTCTGAACTAAGTTTATAGTTCAGTACAGCATGTAAGTACCTCTTTCCATGGAGGTTTGAGGATCTTAGCCTAGCCTGTATCTTGGTGTTTTCATAGGAGAATACAATGTGACATTATATTAATGCCAAGACTACAGCTACAGAGCTGTTCTTTGTGTGGACCCAGTGAATGTCATTTTCAGGGTGATTCTTAAAAAAACATCATTAAATTACTTCATACTCCTGGAGACTAGACACTTCTGGGTGATAAGAGTTATTGTGGATCCCGAAATTTCTCTTACAAGTAGTTTTGCATCTCTGGACACTAACATTAGAGTCTAGTTTTGTGTAGCTCCTTCTTGTACATTGAGGCCCTGGACTATTCATCTTGTCCTTGGTTGCCTGGCAACAGTGTGTCACTCATTGTATCCTCGGACCTAACCCATATTCAGGTATCTGGGTGGCAGTGTAGGCTCATGGTTATGGAGCTTGTGACTCAGAAGCTGCAGTTTCAAAAACCCGGGCATGGTCATTATACCCTTAAGCACGGATACTTAACCTAAATTGCAATAGTAATGTATTAGGTGTATAAATTGATAGTTTGTAATAATGTTAGCCGTGTAATTAGGTTTGGATGAGGGCATCTGCTCAGCAAAGAGATAACGAAAATGGGAAAAAAGTGGATAGCTTACCAGTACTGTTTCCAGCAAGCTGTGCCCTGAATCCCTAATACACTCTTTTTTCAGTATTAGTTCTGGTGTATCCTCAAGCAAAAACAGATAAATAATTTTTTTTGTTGCCTATTAATTAATCCCTTTAACTGAGCTCTCTGCAAAGGTGTCTTTGACTGCTAGCCTTGTAATTTCCTGGTTGCATGAGACTGGCACTGTATTGCTGGTGTAGCATCTCCAATCTGAGTCAATACGCTTTCAGATGAGCCACCAAAGTCACAGAGATTAAGATCTCATTGTGCTTATTTATTCAGACTCAATTAACGATCGCTCATCACCACATTTTGGGTCGTCCAGACCGCGGTGCACTGTGGTTTCATTGGATGTGTAGAATCTCTGCATTTGTCTGCAGTAGATCTTGGACTGCAGTTGAAGAGAAACACATGGTGAGTGCAAGTTCCCAAAATACTGCTTTTCCACTTTCAAAGCGTTAAAATAATGGCCGCCAGGCAGCAGAAATCTGACAGTCTAAACCTGTCCAAGTTGGGAAAAGTAAACGCAATAGTCACAGAGCACAGTTAGGCTGCAGCCTTTAGAGTTATTTATGTCCTTTTGTTAATGTATGTGAGAGGTGTTTCATGCAGGTTGACAGGCAGGCAGACCATACAGTATTTTATAGCAGTTCACCGTAGGGAACTTCTGGCGCTGACATTGATAATCGCTGCTTTACTGGCGTGTTGGCAGATTTCCTCGTATTCCTTTACCACCACACCAGAATGGCCATTTCCTCTGTCAGTGACCAAGCACCGTAGGTGATAAAAGGCACTAAGCAGCAGAAATCCTTAAGGCACTTTTCTTTTGTGGTGGACTTCTCTTCGATGTCTAACAGAGAGAATTTTCAGTGCCGCATTTCTTTAACTTTTTACCTCATTGTTTTCTTTTCACCATCAACAAATTTAGCTTTTAGCAGGTGGCTCTCAGCCAGCCTCCTGGCGCACCACCTGGCTGTTCCCCTCATGGAGCAGCTGCACGAGCTTGTTGCTGTTGCTACCAGGAAGCTGTGCATTCCCCCCCCACCAAGTCTAAGCTGGCACTTTTTACATACCAGTTAGACAACTGCCCTCCAGACCCCTTCCCCTCCTCGATGATACCCACCCAGGGGTGGAATGGTCCTGTTAGACCCCCTAATGATGCATAAGCTCCAGAACAGGAATACCTGACTTACACCAACCTTGACCAGGCCGCTGAAAATGGGTACAGTAATTTTGCTACACCCTGTGGAACGTTTAGCCACAGTCACCACGGGTATGGTCAGGATTATATTTGGTATAAATCACTGCACTTAGAACAAGGGCTTTGGCTTTATGTGTTACCGGGGAACCCTCAGTATGGTCCTGTTAACTGTCTGCAGAAATACGGTTTGAATCCTACAAGGGCATTATATCATTTAACATGCCGCTGGTAAAGTTGGATGGAACTTCCAGGCACGTTCAGTACCGTGGAGTGACTGGTTCCCTTCCATCCCAGACTGAAAGACCCTCCTCTGCACAGCAGGCATCCCCCCCACCTCCTAGCACATGTTGCATGATTAATTCTATGTTTGCTAGGACATGTCAGTATTGCTTATGTTACTGTGTATGTTTACAGCGATTGTGTCATTGTTCTAGGTTGGCATAGTTGACCTAAATTAAAGCTTCAGCAACATTGCATGCAGTTGGTCTGAGCTCAAAAAGGGATTTTAGCCTGGTTTGTATCACCGTTCATATAACTCATGTGGATTCACTTACATTATTTCACTTTGCAAATGACTTTGCAGGAGAGCACATGTTAAATTAATGTAGTAATAAAATATGACTTATGTTTCTAATAGTAATTGAGCCAACATTCCAGGTCTGGGACTGACTTAGCCATGGGGTTGGGTTTTATCTGGACACACTGAGACCAGATAGTTATCCTGACATGCTGAAGAATTGTTGTAGTTCAGGTATTGCTTTTGCCATTGGTGTTCAGTAGAGTGTTAATAACCCTTTCCAAACAGCTGTTATTACTCTTGAAGATTTGGGGAGTTTTTTTCCCACCTGATGATAGATGTTATTTACAGAGATTTCATTTGCATAGAGGAAAAAAATAATACTAGACACTGTTTGAGAGCTTTGTCAAAATTTGGTCCAAGAAACTGAGATCTGTGAATTCTTTACTGATGTGGTGTTTTACTACATTTTTGCATTCAGTAATGGCCCAGAAATATTTTTAAATGATTCTTGGAAAAAAAAACGTAGTGCTCCTTGGCTAAACGGCAGGCTTTCAATGGGCCAAGTTAACTAGGTACAAGGTATGTCACTAAAATGCTAAGACCGATGAAATTCTTTTTACTTGTAATATGCAAATGATGCTCCTGCCACTTATGTGGGCAAGAAGATGAGTTGGAAATGTGAGCATGGCACCTTTTCTGGATGCAGAAAAGCCAATAAGCCTTTTTCTTTTCCAAAAAAAGAAAATAGATCCTCAAGAAATGGGTTTCATTTCTGGAGGACCATGGGCAATGCAATGCAATGCAATATCAATGGATGATAACAGTTGCTATAAATACAATTTTTCAATATGCAGACATTAAATTATGCTTTTTTGAATGGTAACATCGAGACTGCAAACGAAAGTATTTTTCTGTCCAATTTCCAACAGAATACAGTACAGTAAGTATGCATTGGTGAATATGGTGTGAATTCACAGTTGTAGTTTAAGAACAGATTTATTAAACTCAAGTAAGACGCTCTGTGATTAATCCAATTATCAGAGCCAAACGGAACGGAAAGCAATTCTAGGCAAATAAATGAAGTTGCTCAGTTCTGTCTTTGGAGCCAATAATTGAATTTTTCACCGTGTGCATTGTTTGTTTTAATAACTCATGCTCTGGTTGCCAAAATCACTCATGATAGAGGTTTACAGAGGAGTCATCCAAACTCTAACTCAAACAAAATGGATGGCTTGCACGGGAGGCAGTTCGGTGTTGTGCAAAGCTGGCACTTTGAAGCCTCTCTTCTCTGGCAGCTAGCGCTGAGGAGTGTGAACAGCTGTGTTCCACTGCATCTGGCACCTGAGGAATTGTTCACAGCATCCATCTACTTTGTGATGATGGCAATTCCGTGTTGTTTCTTTCATTACTTTCTTGTTGTAGGATCTGGATACGCACCGTACGGAGATGATGAGGACTCATACGCACGTAGATATAAAGGTGAACGCTTTGGCACCTAGTTCAGATCAACACTGTGACAACAAACAAGATGAGACTGGGAAGTTTTCATTTAAAAAATCTAAAAAGAATATTTCCTGTACTTCCTGCAATAAACTTAACTCTGGACTCCATCTTTGACATTGAATCTCATATTGAATATTGAGGCTACAACAGCCATCCTTAGACTTTATAAAACTGGGTAGTGTACACTGAACAAAATTTCAACTTAAACATTCAAAAATGGTCTTGTCTGTTGGTGAATTTTTTGATCTGAACTGGCTTTAACAGCTGCTGACTAGCCAAACTCATACTGCCCGACTGTGGCTGCTGCTCTCTCCTCAGTCAGTGACATACGATTACTAATGCACACCTGGGCTTTCAGCATGAAGATGGGTGGAATTAATTCTGTCTGGTGAGTCAGGAGCTCTGTCTCATCAGATATAATTCATGAACACTTTTCTTTGTTAAATATTGCATTGATTATAACGGCAGGTTTGATGAGAACTAGTGTGTGTTACTCCCCTGCATATATGTGTAGTTTAGCAGCCCTAAAACACATGTAGGCTGTTTGGACAGTTTCATCCTATTCTATTCTATAAATGATTCTGTTCACTTGGACAAACTCACACAAAGCTTGGCTAAACAAGCAGACAGGGCAGTGCCAGGTGGTGAAGAATGTAATAACGGTCAGGTCATGTCCATGACCGAAACAGCTGAAGGGGTCAACTTCAGATAACAGTTCACCAAAAAAATTTCATTTGCAACATATCAATTGTGCTTTGTCATTCTTGCCACCAGATGGCACACTGTGCCTGCTGGTTTTGGCACACTGGTACAGAGCTCTTGAGAGGGCTTGTTAGATTTCACATGCCATTTTCACACTCAAAGCTTGATTTGTTATGGAATATTTAAAACTTTGCCAAATTAAATTCACAGTGTGTTGCTCCTGAATGCAGCGAAGAGTGGCAAACTCTTATTAAAGAATACCTGAGAAGAAGCCAATACAGTGCTTGTACATACAGATTTGATTTAGGCCTAATACACACATTCAGTTCAGCTGGACAGATGCCTGTTTGGAAGTTTACCCCGAATCACTGAGGATATGGAGTCAGAGATTTATTGTGTTTGAACACAACCCTTTGGCTTGTTAGAACTTGGCATTCATGAATAGAGCACATTTTAACACAAGTTTATAGTAGAAGAATAGAGCTGTCCAAATTTTAAATGAAGTTGAGCAGCATTTGAAACATCTTGGAAATATGCGGTTACCACATTAAGTACTCCTTTTTGAGTAAAAACACGACCTTGCGTTTCATATGTCCCCGGTCGAAATGTAAGCACCTGCTTGAAGAATGATCGTCCATAAGAATGATCACATGGTGTCAAAGCACGCCAATAACACAATACATAATGTTCAGAATGAATGGACCATGGTTTACACTAGTGAGACAAACATGACTCTGAAGCCCAGGTGTGCACTGCCTGTTTGACCCAATATTATGTCATGACATGTTGGAGAACCATCACCTCTATTGCACACATTAAGGATGCTTTGGTTGCACAGTACTGAGGGAATGCTGTTGCACAGGGGGAGGTAGGTACGTGCATCAGAAAACCCACCATGGCGTCACTTTCCTTCTGAAAAATGAAAGGTAAGAATATAAAATGTGTTACTGGAAAAGAGACAAGCATTTATTTAATGTGTTTGAAAATATATACGCATTTGATGAATCGCCATGTGATTTTGCTGTATGTTTTAGAGGACTAAAGGATTAAAGGATTAAAGTAAAATGTGTTCTACAGGGAATGCATGAACCTGGATGTGTAAAGTGGCAGTAATGGACATGGTCTGACCCAATACAGAATATATTCCTTGTCGTAATGGCTTGTGTATATTTCTGTTCATATGGGCTGTTGATATGCAGTAATGCATTTCTGTTTATGGGCGTTGATGGGTAATTTTCATGGGTGTCAGACTGGTGTGAAAGCTGTACATTTTATACACTTATATATTTATATATATATATTTGTCTGAGGGTAGCATTGCATGATAGACACCAGATTTATGTTAATTATGCTGTAGATTACCGATAGTTTGAAAAGAGCCATCTGTTTTCATTAATAAGAAAAGAGTTCTTGTTTCATATTATTGTTCTGGCTAGTAAAATGTTTCATTGAAATCATCCACATTTTACCAGCAGCTAAAGGCTTAAAGCATTCAATATATGCACTCGATCCAGGCCTGATAGATATTCTCCCTATGGCAGGAACACCTTGGTGTGCTCCCATCAAGGTGAAGCACGGGCAGGTGAGCTGCAGGACCCCCCGTGGAGAGCACCACAAGAACGTGATGGGCGCCCGCTGCAAAATCCACTGCAAGAAGGGGTACGAGATGCAGGGTCATCCGGAGGTGGTGTGCATGGCCAGCAAGCACTGGTCAGGGAACTACGCCTGCAGAGGTGAGGCAGAGTTGTGTGAGGCGATATGCTGTGTATGTACCGCACGCAAAGATAATTCAGGGCAAGGCAAAGGTCATTCATTCATGTGTAGTAAAGTAACCATTCAGTCCATGGAATGCTAATTAATCACAAAGTTTCATGGTTGCAAGTAGATGCTTAAAGGTCACCTTTTGGAAACAATGAGGAAAACCTGTGTGGAAGGTAAAGTAGAAAGTAAAGCTCTGTTCAGCTTGGAATCGTGAGTAATGCAACTGTCTCTTGTCATGGCTAGGATAAAGGTCTTGCACAGCTCTTTGCTAAGAAAAAAACATCAGCTGTTTGCTTGCTGTTTCGGCAATCAGATTACAGTACTGAACTTTCAAAGTCTTAAATGTTACTTTTATTTGTATCTGTAGTTAATGTAATGTACCCAACAATTGCAAAGCTATCAGGACCTTTTTAAAGCTGATTCGCAAATTTTATTTTATTTACGCGCAGTCCGACACTTTCCTTTAATTTTTAATTAGTAACATGACTGCTATTGCAGATCAATTTTTAACAAAAATGTACAGAGAAGATAAAATGCCCCTCACACATTGACGCAGTGTTGTCCACTGCGTTCACCTTGCCCGCTTCCATTTGCAGAAGTCCGCTGTCCGAAATTGACCATGCCGGCCAACGGGGGCTACAAGTGCTCGGATGGCTCCTACTACAACTCCAGGTGCGAGTACTTCTGCTCGCCCGGCTACACGCTGAAAGGGGAGCGCACGGTCACGTGCACCAGCACCAAGGCCTGGACGGGCGGCCAGAGCGCCTGCGTGGGTGAGTCTGAGTGTCTTGGATCAGCCAAACTGCTTCGTCACAGAGCGAGGCTCAGGACCCAAGCCTGAAAGCGCAGTCCGTTCTGAAAGCTACTTTAATTAGACAATTAGCTAATAGTGAGGGGGAGATAGAGGTCTGTATGGTTCGTTGTAATTATCCTCCGTTCAAGGAAGCCAGCACATTCGGTTTGGACACTGAAGCAACTGACAACTGTGATTTTTTCCATTAGTGGTTGAGTCTTAATTAGTGGTTGAGTCTTAATTTCTTCTTTGGTGCAAGCATGTGCCAGCCAGACGGTCAAACACCTGATATGAAAGAAGTCTGTAATTAGACCGTCTGTCTGCATTCTTTCTGCTTCAAGACCTGAGCATTCAAACCCAGAGCTATGGGTAAAGTTCTTTTGGCAATGGATTTAAAAAAAAACTAGATAAGGCTCATGCACCTCTTTTACGGTAACTTAAATAGGAAATTAAGCCAAACATTGGAAATAAATTTACTTAAATTCATATCAAATTTACATATTTACCTCCGCGTATCAATAAAGCCATTTACAAGGTGCATTGTTTTGACAGCTTGATTCGTCCCACAATCCTGGAATAGAATCCTGAGCTTGTCAGGAGTAGCAAGGAGTCCCGTGGGGCAAGACATGATTGGTAGGTCCAAGAAGAGGGGGGTTTCCTGACATGGAGTTGTGGGTTTTCCACCCCACATCATGAAAGTTGTGGAACATTGTCTGTCAGCTGTGAATGAAGTGCAGTTCGTTAGTGGACTGGCCACACAACTTGGCTAGTGGACTGCACAGCGAAGTGCTGCATTTGGCTGCATGCCTTTTGGGGGAATCGTGTGCTTGTCTACAACGGGACAGCCCTACTAATTTTGGCATGAAAAGAGAGATAAAGTAGTTCTAATGCAATGATATACTATCTTTGTTGTTCTGAGGCTGTGGGCAGTGTCCTTCTGTGGACTTTTCTTTCACACCTTTTGTCAGAGTGCACTTCTGTAATTCATAATTCCTTATTAATAGCTGTTCTGTTAATAACTGCTCATTGCACTGTTAATGCAGCATACTTGAAGTGACAGGAGGTGAGGACTGTGAATAGAAGATGGGTTTGGGTAGGAGGGAGTCAGTTGAGATCCATGGATTGTAAACACGTTTGAGCTGGCAGCAGAACCAACTATTTAACGATTGTTTGCTCTTTCCCCACATGGCTGGGAAAGTTATAGCACAGATACTATAGATGCACCAGATACTCAGCTTGGTTTTCTTAATGTTGACAGTTTTGTGTACCATTGAAATGGAAACATTCAAATTTAATGCATGTTTTGAAATTCATTCAAGGGACGTTACCAAGGACTGAAGCAATTTATGTTCTGTGCTGTAACACAACGGCGGTAACTGCTGTTACCAACCAGACCCTCCTGCAGTTAAGAAGCAAGGAGCACAGAAAGAAAGCTGGTGCTGAGTATCTGGTGAACATAAAGAATCTTCGGTGCGTTTCCTAGAAATGCTGAACCCTGTTCCCTGATGGTTGCAGCATCTGCAGCCTTACTGTATTTTCCAGTCAGACACTGGACTGTCTGATCCTTCCAGCTGGTATCCTCATCGAATCACAGAGCCTCATCCCCTCAGTTCTGACATGGTTAGTGGTTTAGACGTGTGCTGGTAAACCTGCCACACCACAGGCCGCAGTGTTGTTCATTGCAGTTACCATTTTTCCCCTGCCATGGAAACAAAGGGCAATACAGTTGGCTCCTCGGCGCTTAGCGGTTTGCATCTTCTGCCCGGATGAGCAGCGCCATGACTTACAACGGACGCGTCAGTCTGTTGGGTGCGTTGTCTGTTCTGACCCTGAGGCGCTGAAAAAAAAACGTGTGATGCAGAAAGGGGCCACAGAGGTGCAAAGCACAGAAGCTCACACTTTATCCTCTTCAGGCTGTCAGCCCGGGCAGCGCTTTGTTGCCAGGTCGCTCATCTCAGCGGCTAACCTTTTTAGCGCAGCGTGAGGCCGGAGAGAACGGCATTGTGGGAGCTCTCTCCTTTCAGGTGCTGGGCCCGAGGCGGCGGGAGCAGAGGCGTGTTCTCTGCTGTAATACGCTTTCCCCACAGTGACGGCACAGACCGTGTGTCTAAAAGAACACAGTGTAATGGTGAAAAATGTGCTCTGTGTTAGTCCAGCACTGAAAGTCCACGGAAGGGCCGGTTAAATGCTGACTTCAGGCTCATGTCTCCTCATGTATTATTATTATTATTATTATTATTATTATTATTTGTTTATTTATTTATTAGTAGTAATAGTAGTAGTAAATTGGTGTGAATAAGAAAAGTAATGTATTTATAGTCGCATTATGGGAAACTTACTTTGACCTCCACCAGTGTGTAGCACAGTGGGTAATGTACAGTAGCCATTTTTCACCAGATAGACCCACCAGTATCTGGTGGGTTTACAGAAACTGTACCCGTTCTTACCTCTGTTTTCCAGATACTGAACCGCCTGTGATCAAATGCCCCAGTGTAAGGGACAAGATTGCGGAGCCGGGGAAGCTGACGGTGCGGGTGAACTGGGACACCCCGGAGGGCAAGGACACGGCGGATGGCATCCTCACAGAGTCAGTCCACACACGTCGTTGCCATGACAGCACAAGGAAAACCTACCCTCTTTGACTGCTGCTTCTGCTGCTGTTAAACTAATTAATTTTTTTATTTTTTATTTAGTTTTTACTGCTTTCCAGTTTCTTTTACTTTTTAACTTTTTGCACTTTCTCCACAGCCAATCCAGCCTCAGTGCCATGTGTATTTAAATTTCACAGCTTGTCATGTTTGTACTTTTAGTTGCACAGTCTTTATCTCCCTATTTTTAATCTTCATTTATTTATTTATTTTTTAGTTCTCTTCCAGTTTGGAAAGTTCTATAACATTCATAGGCCTGTCTTACTGGTGCATCATTCACTATCTGGGCACAGACTTGCTGCCAGGCATTGCTACTTGTTACTCTGCAGCCCACCAACTCAGCTGGGCCACTCCCCTATAGGCACCCTGAATAAACAAACCCTCTGCATGTCCTACACTTCAAAATGCAAAAGTATTTTACAAAACCCACTTCCCTGAACAATGTGTTTACATAAAGGGTGTTTACAAAGGCTGGGCCCCTTTGCTCTGAGCCTGTGTTGGTCTTATGCTGCGTACCCTGTCCCCCTTTGTTGCATCTGCAGCGTCATCCTGAAAGGGAAGCCCCCTGGAACCCACTTCCCTGAGGGAGACCACAAGATGTCCTACACCGTGTACGACCGCGCCGGGAACAAGGGCTCCTGTCGCTTCTCTGTGAAAGTGCGAGGTACAGTATTAAAATCTAAAATCTGAAAATATTTAAACACATTCACCACACCACCACCCCAAAACCCCCCACTATCCCGGAGCACCTCTCCGAAACCCCCCCCCCCCCCCCCCCCCCATCTCATCCCAAGCTTACAAAGCCAGAAATCCGACTAAGGAACATAAAGGACCCATGTTCTGGAAAAGATTGTTTGAGGTCCCTCTGAAGGAATATTGTTTCTCAAACTGTAGACATTGCATGCTGTGTCTTATCCAATGAGCGTGAGGGGGCGGGACTGTTCTGGGGTTTCTGATAGGGTTTCTGATAGGGTGTGCGTGAACAGCATTGGAACAATGCCTATGATTCAGTGTCTTCCCACTGCAATGGTGATCTGATTACAAGGAGGAGGGGGGGGGCCTCCTCACCTCACCTCATCTCACCTCACCTCAACTTACCTCACCTGATTGGGATTCGCTTGCTTCTTCCATTTAACCGTGAGTCATGGCTGCAGTGTGAAATCGGCAAGTGATGGGGCAAATTGGGAAAAGAGACTGATTTGGTGTAGACAGGGACTCGTGGGGTGACTGTATTTACCATAAACTCTAAGGTGTAAGGTGTGTGAGGAACCACAGCGCCACCTGTCAGCCAGATTGTGGTCCAATGGCAGCCTGTCTTGGGGGTGGTTCATTATTTTTCAGTGCTGAAGGCTAAATGTAAAATACAGCAAGACATACACTTCAGAATGTTCCGGAAATGTGCCGCCTCTCACAATTTTAAAGGCATGTGCCGCAAACTTAATTCAGACTGCAGATTTACAGTGATTGTGGATGCCTGGCATGCTTGTGGATACCATCATATTGCAGGTATATATGAAAGGCTATAAATTATTGAAATTCAGACCTACAGGTGAATTCTAAACTGCAGACTGTAATGTTTTACTACGCAGGTACAGGAATGAACCAGTGCAGTCTACAGAGCTGTCGGAAAACTAAAACAAGGTCATTGTTGGGAACAAGTACCACGAACGAACCGCCCCTCCGGGATCCGAGTTTAACACCCCTGCTTTTGGGAGATCAAAATGAGCAATAGTGTTAGCTCCCACCTCTCAGACTGGATGCACTGAGCTCTCATACTTTTTTATGCTCTGGTGTTTATTCAGATAAGTCATTTAACCTTTTTGTGATGGCGAACAGCTGAACATTTGCTTAGGGAGAGGGCCTCGGTGTGTCTTCACTGGGCCACAGAGATTCCTTAGACCTGGTCTGGGTTATCCCCCACACATTAGACCTGTTAGCCCAGACAATCCCATTGCTCAGGTTATCAGCATTGTGCCTTATTGGAGAAGGGTGAAAACACGTGGCACTCCTTTAAGGTGGGGGGTTCTCATGAATTCCTCTATTATAACATCTGCCCATGTCACCGTTGGCAGTATTGTAGTATGCCAGTAATAAAGAATAGAATGTTCATTATTAATGTGCAGAATATAAAGGAAATAGTCACTATAATATGGCCCCCCCATGTCTTGACGAATCCCATGGGATCTGACAGTTTCTTGCACCTTGGGAGAAATTTATTGTGCTGTCTGGTCAAATAAGAAAGCTGCAGGCTTTTTTTTCTTCAATATTATTTATTGTTGGAATCATAAAAGCCATTTTTCTTCTCTCGGGCATACATTCTACTGACAAAAGCTTAGAGCAACACTGAGACATGCAATATGAGTGAACGGTCAGATTGGGATATACTGCGCTTTGTAAATCATGTGGCAGCAGGCTAAAGTGGGTGTGAAGGGATGGCCATCAGATTTGGATCCGCAGAAATTGGATTTGCCAGCCGTGGTGTGTGTGTGCGTATCCGTCTGCTTCCTTGTCCTGCAGTGCGGCGCTGTAACCCCCTGACTCCCCCGGACAACGGCTACATGAAGTGCGACAGCGATGGGGACAACTACGGCGCCAGCTGTGAGTCCACCTGCACGGGCGGGCACGACCTGCAGGGCAGCGCCGTGCGCGTGTGCCAGTACGGCCTGACCTGGTCCGGCACCGAGACCACCTGCTCACGTACGTATGCCGCCCCTCCGAACGGCGTCCGCTTCCCATTAGCGGATAACTAGATCTCTGTGGAACTGAGTGTGTCAGGGTGAAAGCTTGGCCAGTTCCCAGTTCAGACCCACCACTTCCAGAGGTAACCTGTATTTTGCAAGGAGGTGTTGTGTCAGAGAAGCAACCAATCCCAGCCTTGCCTGTCTTCAGCCATCAGTCAGGAAACTCAGGATGTTGTGGCTACAGGCATGTGGCTATTATTTAAATAAGCCTTTTTGTAAAAAAAAGAAAAAAAAGAAAAGGCCATTGTTAAAAAAATGAACAGCTGGTAGATTACGTGTTTTGGCTAAAAGCCTTAACCAAGAGTTTATCAAGAGAACATTTCCAACCTGAAAATGGGAAAAAAATCAGTCTTTTCTAATTTCAATTTTTATTACAGTGAGACCTATTGTTTGTGTCTTTCTGTGTTGTATTGTCAAAAAGGATATGAAATGTCCACTAGAGTCATGCTCACAGTGATAAAACACTTTATCAGTATCTATGTGTGAAGAATCAATGCTGGGCTACAGGATCTCATTAGAGTCCCTGGGTTGGCACCAGCAATACATTCCTATAGTGTCTTTGGGGCAGCGTCTCTGTGAAAAGAGTACTAGATAAATAAGTTCTAATTAAATCAAGCACTTGCCACGGTGTTAATTAATTTGTCTTCGGGTTTGGCGGGTGTGATTTGTGTTTTGGGGCGTTATTAACGCCCCCGAGGCCAGTGTAATTACAGGAGGAGTAGTTGGTTATGTTCAGGGCTCCCGCGCGGTCGACCGCGGGCCTCTGGCCTACACTGACAGCGTGCCGCCCGGCCGCCATGACAGATTTACTGCGCCGCGGCTCTCTCGCCGTTGCCGCGGCGCGTCCTCGCCTGACCCGCGTTTGCATTGCAAATGAATCGAGTCGAGCGGGCGGGGTGTTTTCATTCTGTTGTTGTGTAAGTAAACAGTGTCTGTGTAGTATTACCTTTCAGTAATACGCCATGAAAGTAGACAGTCCTTTTTATTTCACTGTTTGATTTTTGAGTTAGTGGTACTGGCAGATTCCTGTTTTCGTTGCAGAATAAATTTCTTTACGCAAACTTAGATCTGGGAAAAGGGCCTTCATCTTCCTACAAAAAAATATTCAGATCCTCTTCTAAGTATAGGACGCCAGGGTCGTAATTCCTTACACAATACTACCTTCAGTTTGGTTCATAAGTAAACAAGCAGCTAATGGTTTCATTTTCAAAGTAACTAGCTTACAGTGCATGTCCAGAGGTGAATGATGTTATGTAGCGAATTGCCTTTGGTTTATTTGGGACGTGTAAGAAACCTCTTTCATTTAGAAAGCCCCCCAGTCTAATTATAAGTTAACTTTTGAACTACCTGATTAATCAGTATCATTGTGTTCTGGAGAATTGCAGTGCCCGGCCAGACAGTTGCCTGATACATTGCTTTACATTACCTGAATTTGATTGGCAGATGCTTTTCTCCAAAGTGACTTATAGGAGTCCTGAGGGAAACAAATGCTAGTAACAAGGGTACGTACAAGAAGAGAGTCAAGAGCAACACTACAGATGATGACACTACACATTCTGTTTAGTTATATAGATGTAGTGCTCAAAGTACTCATAAAATTTGCAATAAATACTGATGGTCCTTTAATAATACACACATAGTATAAGTGAATAAATAAACAAGCACCATAAATGTAGCTGTAAATGCAAAGTGGATTCCCGAGGCTGTGATGAATAGGAGTGACCGGGGTCTTCTGAAGCAGGGGATTTTATTGGCTCAAAGAGAGACATGGAATGTTTGCTGCCGTGCTGCTGCTCAGGACCAAAATGAACAGTGCTGATCATTGCTGTAACCAATCATGTGACAAGGAGCAGCATTGTATGTTATTTTCTAATTTAAAAAAACACCAGATAAAACCATATAATTCACAGCCATTAATTTATCTTTGAAAGCAAGGAGAAGTAGCCTACAACATTGCATACAATAATATGATTTAGTATCTGAAAGGGTTTATTCAGTCTTTCAGACTGAGGATGTGCCTAAAATCCTTTGGATTTCTGTATTTGGCCAAAGAGGTGTAAAATTTGTCATGTAGTAGATGGACTTATTTACTAACTTGGAGCCAACTATTGCACCTTTTGCAAATGCACCGATCAAGGAATGTGCGTTAAATATGAGTGCTGGTTGTTGAGAGGGGGGCTTGCTGGGTTCAGTAGTAGGCCAGGCTGCTACAGTCATCTCACTTTTCAGGCTCACAATTCCACGGTACTATGAGCCTGACCTGGGTTACACTCGGTAGTATAAGCATGCCCTAACCTTTGAGAAGTTCTTTTTTCCGATGAATTACTACCTCAAGTAAGTCGGCTTCCCTTTAGAGGTAGTGTTTCAAGACGACTCAACCATTGACCTACATCATAACGCTGATCAGAAGATTTGATCAGTAGCAAGAAGTGTCACAACCTGCATCGTCCCATTTGAGACACGAGAGAGAAAGAGAGAGAGTCTGGGGCGGGTACTGCTGCTATGGTAACTCTCCTCTGTGTCCTGCCACACTGCAGCCATGAACATCAACGTGGGCGTGCGCACCGCCGCCGCCCTGCTGGACCAGTTCTACGAGAAGCGCCGGCTCCTCATCATCTCTGCCCCGACAGCCGCCAATCACTACTACCGCTTCCAGATGACCAACCTGCAGGTGAGAGAGAGGGAGGGGGTGTGAGCGAGCGAGAGGGAGGTGTGAGAGGGAGTGGGAGATGGGTGGAGAGGGAGAGAAGAACCAGGGGGGAGAGAGGTTGAGGGGGGAGTTAGGAGAGGGAGGGAGAGAGAGAGGGCATAGGGAGAGAGGGAGTGTGAAGAGTGATGAATGGTGCGTAGTGTGAGAGTACTGGGACCCTATAGCTTTCTGATCAATCAGTGCTGATTGGCTCAATGTACTGTAGGCAGGAAGTCCATCCCATAATCAGGGCTGTTAGTCTCAGTTCCACCAGTACTTAATCAGTTGGAGCTGGCTCCTGGTTTTTTTTTTTTTTTTGCTGTCTGGGGAGATGGCGTCTGTATTCACATTCCACAAGCTAATAAAACTCGATGGCAGAGGCACTTCTCTTTGAAAAAGGGGAGCAATGAGAAAGTATTTTTCCAAACTGGTTTAACAATGAGTGCACACAAAAATGATTGCATGTTCCAAATTCTGGGAAATAATAAAAGATACAGAATCAAACTGGGATTAAGCAAATCTTCGAAAAACACAAAATTACATTTTACACCTTAAACGTTTTGTGTGGGATACTTAGCTGACAGAGTGGTACTGCACATTCTTCATCCTCACCCAAGAAGGACTTACTTTGATAATAAATTGGGTAGCTCCGTAAATTCTGGGAAATATATATTAACTGCACGTGTTTCTGAAATGCAGCTCCTTGTGTGGCCTGGGCTCACAGCCTGTGTTTCGTCTCTATCCTGTGTGCTATTTAATATCTGTCCCTGTGGAGAGGGAATGTCCCTGTCAGTACTGGGGTTTGCATTGCATTTATGTCTTTCTCAGCAGGCAAATGCAGTTATGTTTGTTTTGCTATTATTTGTTTGCACTTAAATTGCTTAATTCAGCCATGGTTCAGTTAGAGACCCACATATTACAACCAATATACCTGTGGGAATTTAAACAGGTGTATCTTCCTTCTTAGCACAGAATGTCCTGTGTACCTGATTTCCTTTTCATTTATTTGTTGAATTTTTTGATTGGTAGTAATATTATATTTTGTAGAGCACAATTCTTGAGTGACAATTTTTACAGAACATGTAAAAATAAATATATATGAACACAAAATACATAATTTATTGAAAAACACTAAGAAAAACTTCTCTCCCTTCAATCTTATCTCCTCTGGGAAATCATTTCAAAGCCAGGATGCAAGGCTCAGTAACTGTCAGAAAAGGGCATGGCCTTTGCACTGGATGGTTAGATGACATAGAAAGATGGTTTATTTGATCTGTTTGTAAAGGTCAGATTGTTGTGACTGTATAAAAAGCCAATATGCAGATTTTTGTCTTGTTTTCAATTTTATTACCCAGGTCAAATACTAACAGACTGTTTCAGACCAGGACAGGCTGTTTTGACAAATGATGACTTTGAGCTGCAGCCAATGCAGAAAGAGATCTGGCAAGCTGGCTTGTGCTTTTCGGGTTTGATGGGTCTCGGTGCAGTGGAATCGCAGATTGAGCTCAGCTATGTGGTGAGCACTTAATAACTGGAAAATCGGAGGGTAAAAAATAGCCACCACGATGCTGGAAAAATAAACCCATTTTGATTCTGTAGGTCCTGTCAGGATGTCAAAGAGCGTGCTGGTGAAACAGGCTTTCAGAGGTTTAACCTTCACATTCGTGAGTCAGTGGAGGGCTTTCCTATGGGATGAATCAGCAGGTTACTGGGCTAGCCAGTCTGTGACTCCCTCCTCCAACACTGGCAATCCCTGTAAACGCTGTGAATATTGATTGTGGGTAATGCCTGAGTCACAGTCTGGAGTACTTTCTGGGCAAGATGCAGTGGAGAATGTACTGTGTGGGAGTTGTGTCTGGCTTCTCTTGTGTGTTTTATGTAGTGGTTGTGTTGTGTATTGGGGGTGGGGGTGGGGGGGGGGGGGTTGTGGTGTATTCTGTCTGTCTGGCTGGTGGTATTGTACATTATGTAGTTATTATTTGGAGAGAGGCTAGTAAATTGTCATCTATTTTAAATTTCCATATTATTTTATGCACTATTTTGTGCATGTGTGTGCATGAACACCCATCTGGTGCATTTGTGAGTATGGTTGTGATGTGTGGTTGTGTTGTATTTGCTTGGGGTTTGTGCTTGCAGGTATATGTGTATGCATGCATGTTTATATGCGCTGGAGGTGGGTTGCATGTGTGCGTGTTGAGATGTGATGCGTGTGGTTGTGTTATATTTGTTTGGGGTTTGTGCCTGCAGGTATATGTGTATGCATGCGTGTTTACATGCGCTGGAGGTGGGTGCAGTGCATGTGCGCGTGTTGAGCTGTGATGCGTGTGCTGTGCTCCAGCATGCCCAGTGTGGACTGGACCTGAGGCACGTGACGGTGGTGGAGCTGGTGGGGATTTACCCAGCGCAGATCGGCCGCATCCGACACAGGCTCATCCCCCCCGCCCTGGCCGTGCAGACCAGGTACGGCCACCGCCATCGATATACAGCCCCCGCAGAGATGTACTAGTACAGACGATCTTTATTGCTATATTTATTCTTTTAAAGCAAGATGCAGTTAGCCATTGTATTCACTAGAGATTAATAATCTGTCTTCTCTTGTGGAGCAGTACAGTACAGACCGTCCCTATGTGAGAGAGACTGTGAGATCTTGGCACAAAGTGCAATTTGACAGGAAACGGTGTCTCAAGTTCTGTCCTGTGTAAGTTAGGAGTCAGCTGAACGCATCTTCATCTTATGTGAGGCCACAGTGTAAAGGCTTTTTCAGCATTTTCAAATATATGGCCACCTAATACACCAGGGATCTCTTTTCTCGGGAATATGTGATATTAAAGCTTGTGAGCGCACATATTCCTGGCATCATAAAGGAGAACGTACTGAAAGGAAAATTAATAATTGCTTATTATTATTATTTCTGATGGCCTGGGATCTGTTTTGTTGGTCTGCCATCCACTGTTTTCATCTTGAATATGGCCTGTTTTAAACATTCTGAGTGGACATATGAGGACACAGTGGAAAAAGGTCACTTTTTTGCTCACTTTGATTACTGTGTTGTCATGGAAACAGCACGTTTATCCCAACAGGGTGTTAGTGTTGACCCTGAAGCAATCCAAACACCAAACCGTTTTAAGAAAGATCCTGTGGGATGTGCCTCCTGCAAGGAATTAATTTACTTCTGATCAGTATTCATCACTAAATAATGGCACATTTGGAAATGAAACGGTATAATCCTGTTGTGGAATTATAGGTGCTCACTGTTATTTACAGGAACAGAAAAAGGGTGACTATCCCTGTGGCTTGGGTGGAAATCCAATGGCATATATTTGCATGATCTTACTAAAAATATGCTCAACAAGGAGGCCAAGGGAAAAATAATGTATAAATGTCAAATAACGAATAACCTACAACACTTTTGTCTAATTAATGATGAACAAGCCATATGAATATAACCCTCTATTACTTCTTATAGTTATGTGTGCATTATTCTTTTATAAATGTTTTAATCCTGTGGTACTGGTTGATTTATTACCCTATGGAAAAAAAATCTGCTGGAAAGACAAACATCTCTTTCAGAGCTTATGTTGAAATAAAGAGCAGATGTTTAATGTGCACAAAGTAGTGGCTGTTGCTTTTGAACATTTCTTTTTTTCTCTTCTTCCTATCTGTCTTTCCCCTTCAACTTTTTGTCTTGCAGTCAGATCAAAGTTCACGGTCACAGCCAGTTATAAATATTTTTTGTGACTAAAAAATATTATTCTCAGTATTTTTGAAATTTTTGGTGAGCTGCATTCTTTATTGTGGAATTTCTTTAGTTTGTTTTGTCTTGTATCAGTATACAAGCTGATACGCACTTATGCCTGCAATTCATCCAGGACTGATTATTTGGGCCAAACTGATTTAAATGACCAGCAAATTCATTCATGATATTGAATTCAACTGCAAATGTGCTGTTTCACAATTGACTATTAAATTCATTTTAAATGTTCCAAGTCACCTTTCCGTAACAACCACCTGCTGAAATTAACATGCTAAGGGTACCAGAAAGTGGCTTGATCAGAGGGATTCTTCCGGAAAGGTGCATCCTCTGACTCACACTCGTGTCATGTCTCACATTGTGTGTCCAATAGGCTGCTCCTTCAAATCTCCAACAACAACTACAACATGGTGGTGATCGACAAGCAGGGCGTGGACAAGATGCGCTACACCTACCCTATCACCGCCGCCGAGCTCTTCACCACCATCGACACCTTCCCCATGCGCAAGGAAGAGATGGTGATGCAGCAGCAGGCTGGCCTCACCTGCCAACCCTGAATGGCCAGTCACGCTGCCCTCCCACTCACCTCAGGCTCACACCATTGGCTGAGAGCAAGCAAGGGGCGGCGCAGTGGCAGGGAAGAGCCGCCACTGCAGTTGGAGGAATGGAGGAACGGGCATGGGGGTGCCACTGCTGCGGCCGTCCGGTTTTAGGGCTCCCTCTGTACTCGGACTCGGCTGCGAGTTCCATAGTGTATCGCCTCTTTTCCTCTGAACAGCAGGCCCCCACCAATGCACAGGAAGCCATACATTAGCCAGTATGCATGATACATACATTTTTACCTACATGTTTTGTACATTTTTAAGTGTTATTTAGCAGATTCAAAGAAATCCATAATCAGTTATATTTGTATCATTGATTCCTTTATTATTTTGCCTGTTTCTTTTCTTGTTTCTTCTTTGATATTTCTTTGTTTTCATTTATGTATATGTTTTATGGATTTTATTTTTGGTTGTGAAGCCAGTGTAATGCAGGATTTTGGGGGATGCTGGTGGTGGTGCTGGGGGGGAATCATTACCACTGGCTCATTAGTAAATGTCAGTCCTAAAGACCGCAGTCTGAAGTCATGATTCATAGTGACAGGATTCATTTCCCGCTCTGCTACAAGCAAAGAAAAGGCAATTAAAAGAATAGAGTCGTGCGTTTGGTGGTGGCACGCATTCCCTCTGATAGAGTGCTCTAAGCCTTCCCTTTTTTACATTACCATACGCCTATTCTGCTAATTGGATTTCCTCAGTAATTACGTTTCTGGAGGAATGATATGTGGACTGTTCTTCGTTTGTTTATTCTTTGGTCTTGTAAAGAAAGCCTCAGTCGCCGTTCATTTTAATGCAGATCTTTGATTAGGGGTGTGAAGTGCAAGGGGCCAGTTATTGTTATGACTGTTATATCTCCCGTGGCTCTTTAGCATTCACTGCAATTTCAGTGACCATGGTTTGAAAAAGACTCAAAGCTTTTTAAAATAGGACTTTAGGATGAAATATGAAATATGCTGAATAAATCCTATGAAATTTGCTTAAAGGCATACTATGCAGGATATTTTAGCCTGTGTTTACAATCAAAGAAGTGTCCTCCTCCATCTTCAACCCACTCACCCTTGAGCACCCGACCAAGTCACAGACACACAAATTACACATTAGAAAACACCAATACATTTCTCCCATCAATTACTCGGACCAGACATTAGGCGACATTGTTTGGTGGGACCACGAACTGAATCTGTGCAAATAATTTGAAAACCAGACATTCTGGTAAAAAACCGGAATGTCTGACAACCCTAGCTGCATAGCTAGAGGTAACATTGCTGACAGGTCCAACAGAAAACCAAGCCAACTCCACATCACGTTTCCCTTGGTGAAATTCGACTGACGCCTCAGAGGAAAAGCAATTCCAAGGTTACAGCAACTCTAGTTCTTGAACAAGCCCCATTTGGCAAAAGTGCATGAAGACAGAGATTGCCAGTGCATCATAGATATGTGGTTATTTTAGGTATATAGATATGCATGGTAATTTTATAATATTTTCCTGCATAGTGTGCCATTTTATTTTTTGTAGTGAGGTTGTTGCAGTTATGGGAAAGGCTTGCCCATGTGTTTATATAATTGGCACGATTGAGATTGACAGTTCTATATTACCTTTAAAAAATGATTAACCTTGGGGAACATAATGCCTGTTCCAAAGCTTGTAAGGCACTGGTAGAGACAACATCATTTTCACATAGCCTGTGATGACTTTTGTATGAATTATTCACATGTACATTCCCTTATTTATATATTGATAGTATGTAATATATACAGTATAGAAAATTCTGTAATGTATAACAGTATACAGAGAATGTTAGCCAGTACTCTGAGGTAAATGTGTGTAGTTTATTTCTTCAAAATATTCTAGTTACATGTTGAAAACAAATAAAATACTTGTACAGCTTTTTAATTTCACATCATGAGTCTTGATTTAACTTACAAAGTTACAAAAACCTAATAGAGGCATTACATGCATTTGACAAGGTGAGACTTTTTTTCCGGAGAAGCAGAATATTGCACATAACTTTCATTTCAGTCGTTGGTCATCTTTTTAGGCCTAATTACCCCACGTACAGTACTCTGGATGTCACAACAGCGGCTGTTAGCCTCCCCATTACCATCTCAATGCACTTACCCTTATGCCACATAGTTTAATAGAACTCATATTTGAAAAGTACAGCACGGCATTTACATTTCACACTGTGCCATGTTGTCCCTCGTACATTCAGACCAAAATTTCAGATAAGATGACTAAAGCATGCCCTTGAAAGAGGACAATACCGGATGGATGAGAAGCAGAAATACAGGAATGGCAATGCTACAGAACTTTTCCCAGTGTTTGGAAGGAAATGGAAATTTGAATATATGATAGGGGATGGGATCGTATTTACCTGTGGGGTCTGCCCTATGTACTAGAACTTGTACACATCTTTATGTATATTGTAATCTTTGTTACAGTAGATGGCTCCTTAGGTTATGAAGTAAACTAAGTAAGTAACTATACAAAGTTAAGTATCAGAGGCTGAAATATATGTAGAAAAAAAGAGCAGGTGAGCAGGGGGGGGGTAATGAACTGCAGTGGGGTTAAAGGGAGGATGCTTGTGCTTGTGCAATATAAACTATATGTACTGTGTAACTACAACTCCCATAAGCACCTCTGAAAAACACATCAGTATGTTTTGTCATGTGCTTAATCAACATGCACCTCTAAAAATAATATTTTCTATATAAATGAAACATTTATATGGAAGTTTGACATGATGAATACAGACTCAGCCTTCAAAGAATCCTCCAGCAGGCAAACAAACAGACTACAAACAGACTGGAATATTTTTTATAGAAACATAGAACAACTCTACAGCCAGAAAATGCGTCTCATTTGTCAGTCTATCTATTTTCCAGCCTAAGAAGCCATTAGGGGCTGTTGGAGTACATGGCACTCATACTCATAGACACGGGTCCTTTGTACCTTGTGCTGCATTTCAACTTAACTCACAGTAAACATTCTGGATGTAACATTTATACAGTTACTGAAGTCCCGAGGAGACGGTTTTCTATTTTATTATTATTTTTTTTTTCCCATTCTACTGGTCAGAAAAACATTGCAAAAGCAAACACCTGATGAGATGACACACTGCACCAGTGATTGAATGTATACCTGCAGACTACATTGTGCCTAG